>NW_015386185.1:379721-410068 GCF_001527695.2 Protobothrops mucrosquamatus | reverse complement strand
AGTGGAGTTTCAGAAAACAAAGATATCATGCTTTTAAAAAAATGCATGAAATATACCATCCTCCAGATACTGATGAGCTACAACTCCCAACAGCTTCAGCTAGCGTAGCCAATGCAGAAGGATACTAGGTGTAGTCAGCAATTTCTGGAGAGCTACTGGTTTTCTTACTCATTACAGAATTCGTGAAAGCTTTCATAATACTAGCATCTTTCAGCTACAAAAGCGCAAATATATCCTGCACAGGAGTCAGTTCCCATGAAAAATGGTTTGATTTTCCATAAAAGTTCCAGAATAGATGTCTGGATTTAAAGCACAGGAGGGGAAGAAGAGCTGGCCATCATCATCATCATCATCACCTAACAGCATTCCACTAGTAAAAGCACTCCTTGAATTATTTATTGATTTTATTTAAACAATTTATGCAGCAACCAATTTCATAGCAATGACTCTGGATGACACACAAAGGATTAAAAAATAAACAATACACAAAATATAAAACATCCAAAACTACTCATTTAAAATAGCACTGATACTATAACATGTGCTTGATGTCTAAAAAATCATTTCATTTCAATTGATAAAAACCAGAACAAATTCACTAATACTGATGGACTTAAGTTCCCAGCCCAAATGCCTGAGGGAACATCCTGCTCTTTAATGCCTTATGAAAGGCCAAGAGGTCAGGACTATTCAGCAATAGGAGGTTCCATAGGAAATGAATTTCTCAAAAGAACTCAGGGTCAAGCAAAAAAAAAAAAAAACAGCTGTAAATGTAATCTATCATCTATTTAATCACAAAAAAATCTTACTGAAATTTTTAAAAAGTCCCAGAGAACATTTTTATTGCCAGAGAAGCACTGTAAACATACTAGAAATAAGAGTTCATGTCTACCCATTCTCATTCATAAATAAATAAATGAGATCCTCTCAAAAGTGAGCAGACATGTAATTCGGTAACAAACTTTCTGAAGTAAATCCAATGTAAATCAAATCGGTAACGCTCATGTAAATTCCACAAGAGCAAGTTGGTACTGCCAATGATATACTTCTAAGGATTGTAGATTTGCACGCATTTTTTTCTGAAACATGCGACTATAAAATAATAAAAGGTTAAGTACATATACAGATTTGCCCAGATTTAAATCCTATGGACGGGTTCCCAGTGGAGCAGGATTTCTTCAGTTTCTCCTATTTCCAGAGCCCCAAAGGCATTAAACGTTTAGATCAGCTTGACAGTTGGCCCAAATATATTTCTTCCCATTGGAAGCAATAAGAGGAAATATTTTTCCCAAATAAGAAAAAAAAGGCAGTGACAATGTTTTTATCCTGCCAGTCTTGTTACCAAATGGGCATCTGAAGCTTTTGGAGAAGGATTTGAGAGTTCTGTTCAAACAATAAGAACATTCTGCCAGTAGCAGCATGAAATTACAATTTTTAAAAGTCACATTTTAAAAGCCATCAAGATAATTCTTTATTATCCATTTGTTCAAGAAGAAGCTATGATTGAAAGTCAGCATTGAGTAAAATGGAAAAAAATGAGTACATTTTATTCGCTATAATTTTTTCCCCAATAGTATTACCTCAGGTCATGTAGATCTGAAGTAACATTAAATGTGAAAACACTATGGAGGATATAAAAAAATGTTGCAAAGAACGGTAACAACAAAAACGCATTTCTACAGCTCCTCATTAAAGCCAAGCCAGAAATCCAAATATATTGAACGTAGAAACACTGAAAAAGTCTATCCAACAGAATATCACATAGCAGTATTACTGACATAATAGTTGCACTTCTAACACTGAAAGCTTTTTTAAAGTGCTATAAATAATGTAAGTTAAACTAAAGTACAAATAATCTTTCCTAGACATTTTTCACCAACATCTCTTATTTTCACCTTGTAATTCTCTACACAACAGTCCTTAAGCCCTTTGCACTATGCTTGAAACATTACCAGAAAACTGTTCCACAGTAGTTATTTCCTTCTGCTTTTAATCTCAAAATAATTGTAACTGATGCAAGCAGCCCACATCTTAATAACAACCTGTACATTTAAGTGTGTTCATGCATGTCCATGTCAGTGTGTGTGTTACCATCCTCTCTCCATCACACACAAACGCTATACTAAAGAATCCTAGGGTTTCTTAGAAACGTTAGATATTATGATCCATAACATTTTCCATCTTCCCTGCACTATGTTCAATACAGGTGCTTTCAAAAACCCATTCATTTGCACTGATTTAGACCAATGTGTGTTCTGGAGAGAGAGAGAGAGAGAGGTCTTGTTTGAATTTTATATGCTGAAAAAGCAACTCTTAAAATTACATTTCAGAATGTTCTACAATCTAAAAGAATTTCATTATTAATATGGACTTTTAGAGGCAGAGAAATTTTATTAAAATATATAGTTATACACCAAACAGAAATTAAAAATGCATTATATTCCATCCAATTTTAAATAGGAAAAAAATATTCACGCCTGCACAAGATATATCAATCAGGTCCAGAAACACCTCGTGGACATAATGATGGTAAAAACAGCATTCATTTTACACACTTCCCAGTTCTGATAAGTGGCATACAACTGCCATATGAGAGCAGTCTGGATAGTTGTAATTAGAGGGGAGATTAACTCTGCCCTCCAAAAATGATAGATATGGTATTTCAGAAGCAGGTGTGCTGCTGTCTCAATTTCGAAGTCTGAGGAGAGACACCAGTACTCTTTCATAAGGAATACTATTGTATCTTTCCATCAGGACCACAGAGTTAAGAGCATCCAAATCTGACAATATAAAGGCCCTCCTGTGAGATAAAACCAATAAATGATACAGATACTGGGTGATTGTAAAATGGGACTCTGTTAACATTGTAGCAGAGGTGAGAAATGATTTTTTTTGATAAATCAAAATCTAAAATTCTCTGCTTGACTTCTTTCCAGGTTTCAACCAAGCCTAGCATAGATTGGGGGGGGGGGGTCCATGTCATCCATTATTTGTTTCTTCCAAGAAGACTGGTTGGTATCTGTCAGGACTCATTGGGGTAGTAATTCATCTCCCAAAAATTTGTTTAAGCTAAATACTTCAATTAGCACAGACAAGAGAAAGGCACAGATTGCATAAACTCTACAGTGTTAATGAGCCAGAAGTCAGCAAAATACTAGCTCAGGCAATAGGCTCTTTTCTTAATTGCTCTAAACACTTAAGCAGTTTCAAGCAATGCTACTGCATCTCTTCAGCCATTTACTAAGACATATCTCAATCCAAACTAAATACAAATATATTTGTAAGGGGAGGGGGAGATAAGTAGCAGCTTCTGCTAAGTGGACTGAAAACTTAAAACTTTCCCTTTAGAAGTAAAAGTTTCTCCAAATGTAATTCAGCTTGTTTACGCCCATGGATCAACTTAATACCCCAGGAAATTTGATCACGAATGTCATCTCCTTTTCATTCCTTTAGTAAAGGGCCTGAGAATTTTGTACGAAGTCTAACTAACTAAGAGGGGTTTTCTCCTCCTCCTCTGTCTCCCCCATACCCCACTTTTGACACACACAAACTATGTTGGATCCACTGGCAATTCTCTGCAAGATACAATTATGTGTGTTCAGTGCAACGCTTTCAAAACTGCCTAGAACCCAGAAATCAAATTCCCACGGACTTCAGCTGGGTTCGTTCCTGGATAAACGAATCCAGGCTTGCAAAACCTGGCACCATATTCCTTGGAAAAACTCATCTCTCTGCTAGCCTCAGCCTGATCAGTCTGGGTTAAATACTGAAGCCGGTCTGCGGCCCTAAGGCCTACGCCTTGCCTTAAAAACCAGGACAGATCGAGAGCAAGAACCAAATTCGGGCTGGGCTACATCCTCGCTAACAAACTCCGCTTCCAGCAAGTCAGTTGCGGATGCCGTCCCCAACAAATCTGGAGGGGATTACCCATTCGCGTACTTTACTTACTAGTTTACTTACTAGCTACTTACTACTTAGTAATAGTTCTCATTAATTGGCTGGCTGTTCTCGTTTTCTTGCCAAGCCGAAAACCAACAACAGCCCGGCACACTTTCTCGCTTTTTCAAGCTAGCGTCCCCCAGCCGGCTGCACTCGCAGGAAGTCCTTCCTGAAAGCGCTGCCGATCTGGGGCTGAAGGAAGGATGGGAGAAGAGAAAAAGGAAGGAAAGGAAAGCTGCAGAGAAAAAGGAAGGAAAGGAAAGCTGCAGAGAAAAAGGAAGGAAAGGAAAGCTGCACCGGTTCTCGCCTCGCGCGAGGCGGTCTAGCCCCTCTTTTCAGCCCGAAAGAAACCCAGCAAACAGACCCTCCCCTCCCGGCGGCCACCACGTGAGCGAGGAAAGCCGGGCCACCGTCTCAGAAAAAAAGGCAAGCGAGGAGAAACTACCTACCGCCCGAAAAGCGGCGAAGGGCGCCAGCGGGGACGAGTCGCGGAGGAGGAGCCGGGGAGGCTCAGCAGAGCGCACGCGTCACGGGACGCCCGGGACTCGCGCGCTGGGTCGGCCCGGGAGTGGCGTTTGGGGAGGGGCGACCGTGGGCTAAAAAAAAATTCCCCGGCACCGGCTTGACAGCTACGGAAGCAGAAGTTTTTTCAAAGCCCGGAAAGTTCTTATGTTGAGAACTGAACTTTGGGTTTGGTTTTGTTTTGCTTTTATCTGAAAGAGACGCGTTCACAGATTGTAGCCGTCCGGCCGTGCGGTTTTTGTTTCCCCCCCCCCCGCGCAGATCCCTCTTAAGGGCCAGCGGTGGTGTTTTATTTCCTTTTCTGAGCCTGAAATTGCTTGTAGTCGTTACGTAATTCAGATTTTATCGCGAATGCTTCATCAAGGAAGAGGCTGGGTTCCGTTTTGCGGAGCTTCACTAGAGGATTGAATCTGGAAGCTTCCACTGCGCGGAGAACTTGGGCTGGATGACCTAATATGACCTCTTCCCGTTTTTTGATTTTATACCAATGAAAATTGGACATGTCTTCAGTAAAACCTGGACTTTCAACAACTCTCTTTTACATTTAGAAACGATTTAGAGCAAGGAACTGATTGGGTAAAAAAAAAGCGCACAAGCCTAGGCAAAAAAATCTTTTACACATAATTTTGCTCATTGACAACGGTGTTACATATCAAGTATCGGTTACAATCATCCTAATTAAAATCTTTATCTGCGTATCACAGTCTAGTAAAATGGTTTAAAGGATTTCTAAGCACGGTGACTACTTCCTTATGAATATTTCTGTAAAATTTATTTATTTATAAAATTTATTAGCCACCCATCTCATCATAGGGTAATTCTGGGCAGCTTACAGTTACACAAAATCTAAAACAAAAGGTTAAAACCAAAACATTAAAACCAATTTTACATCTTGATTTGTTTTGCTTCAGGAATTTTATTGTCTTTCTTAGAATTATGTGTGAGGGACAAAAACAGCTGTTCCTGTTTTATTTCTCTGCTGATATACTTATATATCTTTGCTTAAAATGTAAATGTAGTACTTAACTTGAAGGAGGCAGAAGAAAAGGCTACATCCCTATGGATCTGACATCTAGTATACAACATTATATCTATTTTCCCCAAACTGCTAGCTAGAGCCTTTGATTTACATTCATACAAATGCATAAAATCTCCTTCCTCTTCAGACTTTTGTGAAATATCTTGTGTGATGAGTTCGATACAAAGTGACCAAGAAAAACACCTCTATTTCTGTCTACTGGAGGAGTTCAAATACTTTTGCAAACTTTATATATCTATGAATCTAATGTGCCCTTTATCTTATTACTTCAGTTCAGAAAACTGAATAATGGCAGTGTAGCCATAATTTTAAGAGATAGGTTAATGCTGCATTTTTCTGCAAAACAGGAATACTAATATTCAACAACTATGGAAGGGGGTTATATCTTTATGATGCTGCCAGCTGTTATATTTTAGCTTCATTAGTAATGGAGTAAGGAAATATATATTAGAAACATGCATTTCTCATTTGTTGTATTTATTTTGCTGAAATAAATACAGTAAATAAGAGATGTGTGTTTTAAATTCCTCACTAATTCACCAGATATGAGAAAGGTGCCTGGCTAATTGGAGAACTTACTTTATGATTGTACTACTCACATTACATAAAAAAAACATTCCCCAAAGAGTTTTCTTTGCTTTTGGCTCATCTGTGAGGAACTGTCATAGAGGATTCAAAGAGGTTCCTGCCTGATGCGTACATTTTGTGGACAAGCCTGTGGAATCTTACTTCTCTAGACCAATAAAAATACCCAGATCCATTTTTCTGTGATTCTCTAGATACTGAATTCCATTTTCCATTAGATGTTACAAACAATTATGAGAGTTTCAGATATGTTTTTTCAATAAAATGTGCAGAGTTCCCCAAACCTCTTACTAAATTTTTATACAGATAGTCCTTGACTTACGACCAATTGAGCCCAAAATTTATGTTGCTAAGTGAGACATTTGTTAAACGAGTTTTGCCCCATTTTACAATGCCACAGTTGCTAAGTGAATCACTGCATTTCTGTTAGTAACATGGTTGTTAAGTGAATCTGGCTACCCCATTCACTTCGCTTGGGAGAAGGTTGCCAAAGGTGATCACATGACTCTGGGGCACTGCAACCGTCATAAATATGAATCAGTTGCCAAGCGCCAGAATTCTGGTCACATGACTGTGGGGATGCTGCAAAGGTCGTAAGTGTGAAAAATGGTCCTAAGTCACTTTTTTCAGTGTCATTGTAAGTTTGAATGGTCACTAAACGAATTGTGGTAAGCCGAGGACCATCTATAAATAGCACCACCCAGAAAGATGGCTGCTTTCTTGGTGAAAATCACATTGTTGGAACTACTGTTTGTTCCCAACAGTAAAACGAGAAGTTTTGCTCATAGAATTTTTCAAAAGGGGATTGGATAAATTTATGGGAGAGATCTAGTCTTCTGGAATGTGAGTGTTCACAAGACCTTGCTATGTTCATCAAAAGGATGTAAACAATGTCCCATTGCACTGCAAGCTGCTCCCATTTCATATATATGCAAGTATCATTCTATCTACACTATTCTCTATCTATTCTCCAAAGTGCCTGAAGGCAGGACAAGAAGCAACGGATGGAAACTAATCAAGGAGAGAAGCAACCTAGAACTAAGGAGAAACTTCCTGACAGAACAATTAACCAATGGAACAAGCTGCCTCCAGAAGCGGTGAATGCTCCAACACTGGAAGTTTTTAAGAAGAGACTGGACAGTCATTTGTCCGAAATGGTGTAGGGTTTCCTGCCTGAGAAGGGATTGGACTCGATGACCTCCAAGGTCCCTTCCAACATTATTATTATTATTATTATTATTATTATTATTATTATTATTATTATTATTATTATTATTATTATTATTATTATTATTATTATTATTATTATTATTATTATTATTATTATTATTATTATTATTACACTGCCCCTCCCTTGCCTGCCTCTCCCATAGATACTGCTAGTCTTAAGATAATTAGTCATTACAAGAAACAAAACACTGAACTAAGATGACTCTTGACTTGATCCAGCAAGGCTATTATTATGTACTTATTTCTGGACTCGTCACTGTCGTCTCAGTGACTGTGTTTGTGTGCCAGTTTAGACTGCTACACCAGTCACAACTCCACCTGGATAGAGGCATCCTTGCAAAACACTCCAATGACTTCTAACTGGATTATTGCAATATGCTGAATTGAGATTGTGGCTGCCAATGGTTTCAAAAACCTCAATTCCTTCAAAACAGAGCAGATGAACTAGTAACTGGGTTGGCCAGTGCAATCACAAGTGCCACATTGCACCCCACCAGTTTCCGTTACATTTGGGGGGGCTGTCAAAAATATTTCTGCTATCCTATAAAGACTTAAGTGGCTGAGGCTCAGATTACTTAAAAGGACATTTCCTCTCACATGTTTCTACTTGGTCAGTGAGATTTTTGTCATTTCTCCATGATTGTCTTTGAGAATCTGACAAAATCTGCAAGCCATTTCTTATGTATTTAAATGCATGAAATACATAGATGCGTATTTATTACAAAGGAAATCAGTGATGTTCAAGTACAGTTATTGAAATATTTAAAAATAACCAATATATAATATAGTAATATAAATGCTTTATTAATGCATTAGATCAATAACAAGACAAGCTAAATTTCTGCTAGAGCTTAGTGAAAACAAAGTTATAATTTTTTCCCCATCCAAATGCATGAACCCCTTGAAAGCTAACTCTAGAGTAAGGATCTCTGCCCTAGAGAATGTGGTAAAGTAGAGAGAGACAAAAGAACTTTTTTAATAGTGATGTCCTATTTCAAAAGTTCACCTGCTCACTGCATTATGATCTTTTTGACAGCAGGCAAATGCCTTTCTATGTCTGTAATTCATTTTACTGTAGTGACTGCTAGTTTGAGTGAGCTCTGTCTCCTGTTATGTGACTGTTGTTATTACTGAGGATCTTATTGCTTTGCCTGGTTTATTGTTTATAACATTTCAATATTGAATTTCTGATTATATGAACCAAATGTCTTTTAAACTATAACAGAAAAAAACATTAAATAAATGGACACCTTCTACAGGTAATTTCATTATATTTTAATATGTACATGCTTCATTCAGGTAATAGCTGATTTATAATATGTAATATAATATAGTATAGTATAGTATAGTATAGTATAGTATAGTATAGTATAGTATAGTATAGTATAGTATAGTATAATAATTAATATAATATAATATAATATAATATAATATAATATAATATAATATAATATAATATAATATAATATAATATAATATAATATAATATAATATAATATAATATAATATAATATAATATAGAATAAAACTGACATTCCAAGTGGATACAGAACATGAAACTACTAGTGGACAGCCCCTTTTGAACTTTACAGTTACAGTCATTTATGCAAAATCATAGCAAGTGTCAATGGAAGAGTTTTATCTAATTTTTACTATAAAATACTTGTGAGTAATTTATAGCAGTTAAATAATTTTTTCTCTACAGTAGTTTTACATAATAAGAAACCTCAGTGTTCTGCCTTTTGGGGTCTAGAACTGAATCAGGAGCTTAGCTCTAAGACATAATTTGTTTAACCATGGTTAACAAAATCAAAATTGGCTGAATTCATACAACTTGCAATTTCTGAACATACAGTTTGTAAATCACAATGGGTGAATTGACTAAGATGTTAAGCCAAAACAAAATGAGATCCATTATGCCTTAATGCAAGATATGAATCCAGCCATATTCCCTTTGTGGAAATTAAGCTATGCATGCAGCTTTCCTGGGTAGAAATATTTTGGCCATAAATATCCCTGCCATCTATCTTAATTGTTATCCAGAGATTTATGAAAGTTGCATATTATTTACAGACCTAAAACAATAGGTAAAGTTAGGTAGCTTTTTCATTATACTCCAAACATCTTTTTTTTAATGAACAAGATATTGCTCTGTTTCTACTGAGATATTTATAGCATTATAAACTGTTTAGTTGCCAGACAACTTCACTTCTCTATCTATTCAATAACTATAAATTCATTTGACCTTGAACAGTTGCTCAGGACCAAGATAATCAGCTGAACGAATAGAGGAAGAAAATATGTTTCTGAGCAGAAGATAGTATAATATTTCTATGAAGATCATTCGACTCTTGTTTTTGTATTTTGTTGGATCTGTTGGCTGTAGTTCAATATAGAAATTCAATACTCGCCATTTGTGCAGTTTTATTAGCACCAATAAATGGAGTATAGCACTGGATTTTAAAGGATGCTGTCAGTTGATGTATCATTCAATGTACTGTATCTTCTGTTCTTTAACAGCATTATTAAATGTTCTGTTACTTTAATGGCTCCTGTATCTTCAGTAAGTAATAATCACTATTAAGATGTTGAGACTCTAGAAAGAGTACAGAGAAGAGCAACAAAGATGATTAGGGGATTGGAGGCTAAAACATATAAGGAACGGTTGCTGGAATTGGGTATGTCTAGTTTAACGAAGAGAAGGACGAGGGGGGACATGATAGCAGTGTTCCAATATCTCAGGGGCTGCCACAAAGAAGAGGGAGTCAAGCTATTCTCCAAAGCACCTGAAGGCAGGACGAGAAGCAACGGGTGGAAACTCACCAAAGAGAGAAGCAACCTAGAACTAAGGAGAAACTTCCTGACAGTTAGAACAATTAACCAGTGGAACAACCTGCCTCCAGAAGCGGTGAATGCTCCAACACTGGAAGTTTTTAAGAAGAGATTGGACAACCATTTGTCTGAAATGGTATAGGGTTTCCTGCCTGAGCCGGGGGTTGGACTAGATGACCTCCAAGGTACCTTCCAAGTTTATCATTATTATTATTATTATTATTATTATTATTATTATTATTATTATTATTATTATTATTATTATTATTATTATTATTATTATTATCTATGAAAATGAAGGCTTCTGGCTTAGATGGTTTTCCTATTATTGTATAAGACTTTTACTGAATTTTTTGTTCCAATAGTGTATGCGATAGAATGTTGGTTTGACTCAGCAAAGGAGGGAAGATAAGGCTGAGTTATTAGGGAAAAAATATTTGAGTAGTGGGAAAATTCAAAATTTGGATGAGAAACCCCACATAACTCTGCCTTAGAGCATTAGGTATAAGCTGAAGTAAGGAAGGGCTTCAACAGGTTTTCAAGATTTACATTATCCAACCATATTAAAGTGCATTCTAAGAGTACTAGCAATATCCATTTCCTGATTTTGCTACTTCAAAGGACTTACATTGTTTATAATGATGCTTTTTTGAACAAAACTTCCCCAGGTTTTCTTGCTCAGGCTTATATAACCCCAACTTTAAAGGGAAATAAAAATTCAGCTCATTATACAAACAATTTCCCAAACACCTTGTTCAATGTTGATGCCAACATTTTGATAGCAGCATTAGCACACAGACAACAGACAATATTACCTTTGATTGTCCGTCTTGCACAAATTTTTATAAAGGAATAATAAGCATAATATAGTAACAGTTTATCAATTGATATTTTGGACATGAATTCAGAAAAAATGGAATTGATAGCTGTGGTCACAGTTTTAAATAAATAAATGGTAAAAAAAAATCCAAGGAATTATGGAGGAAAGTAAATATTGTAAAAATGGATATAGTTTCAGGATTGATTATATTTAGAAGTATTCTAATGTTAATAACTTGAAAGTATTTTAAGCAAATTGATGAATTATTAGAGTAACGTCTCCATCCAAGCTTTGTCCTTGATTCTTCTTCTATAAGCTCCTGGGTGCAGTTGAATTGAATTGTAAAAATATTTATTCCTGCACACACTGTGGGTAAAGTTTTGATAATCCTGCTGCTGAATCTAGAACATGCCCAGAAACAGATAGTTGAAATTAACAATGGCAGAAAACTGAATGCAAAACATGTTTGCTTTTCTTCAGTTAAGAAAACACTGTTTCCATTCATTTCATAATCTTACTGTTCTTGATGAGTCTGAATATCCTGGCAGCTCATTCAGGGGGCACATTGTCTCTTGACTGTCACGTTCTTTCTTCCAATCCTTTATATCAGCCTTATGTTAAGCAAGGTGGTGGCCCTAGATATCAATCTCTTACTTCAGGCAAGATGGTATAGATCAGTGATGGCGAACCTTTTAGAGACCGAGTGCCCAAACTGCAACCCAAAACCCACTTATGCATCGCCGGGTGCCAGGTGGGCATGGCCCACTGAGTGGGCGTGGCCCACTGAGTGGGGTATGGCCACTGAGTGGGCGAGGCTATGGTAGTCATGGCAGCATGGGTGGACGTGGCCAGGGTGGACGTGGCCACCTTGATGTTGCTCCTGGGGAGGGATGCCTGTGGGGGACGGGCAGGATTGGGGGAGATCCAGGGGTTCTCTGGTGGGTGGGGCAGTGGGCAGGAGGCTCATCCTGCAGAGTGAGGTGAGTCGAAGGAGGCCCCGGCCTGGAGGGGGGGAGAGGCCAAGGGACCCCGAAGGGAGGCAGGCACAGTGCTCAGGGGTAGCCACTCTCCCCCGCTCGCGCTCCCCCAGAAGGGCTGGCTGACTTCGGCGTCACCTGGGCAGCCCTGGCCGCACATCTGCCCAGCAGCACTAGCAGGCCCGGCCTTCCGGCCTTCCTTCCTTCCTTCCTTCTCCCTCCCCTCCTTCCTTCCTCTCTCTCTCTCCCCCTTTCTCCAAAGTCCAAACTTATGTGTCCTTTTCCCCCCACTAGCCTTCTGCAAAGCGCACAAATGGACGCCGCATCCTACTTGTCTTCTCCAAACTCACACCCACCATTGCTTCCAAAGGGCGTCTGCTCGCTCACTTGCTCTCTTGCTACACTCCCGCCAAAACCTGCTTTTATACTGGTTCCCCTCTCCCCACCCAGCTCTCACAGCTGTTCCCACGAGCACTGCTGAATTCGGTTTTCCTGCCCTCTCCAATTCCCACTAGTCAAGCGCACGTGGATAGGGAGAGGAGTGTCTCTCTGGCCCGCGTGCCGCGTGCCGACAGAAAGGGCTCTGGGTGCCCTGTGTGGCATGCGTGCCATAGGTTCGCTACCACAGGTATAGATAGCTTACAATGCAAGCCCTATCGTTTTCTGTTTGTCTTGGCATGCACGCCATCTTGCCTGTTTTAACACAGAGAAAAATCGTAGATGCTGTTGAACTTCTCCAACCTGATCCTATTAAATGTTTTGAAATTCTAGGGGCTAGCTCTTTGGAAAAAGTTACCTTATACTGATACTATGCCTTTCATTTTTATGGAACAAATTAGCATCAGGCAAAGAATGTTTTTTTTCAGATATGTAAATAGAGATGTAAATATAAACCAGATATAGATTAAGATAATTTGCCTTAATTTCCAAATTCAACCATTCCTTCTAGATGCACGTCTTGTTCTGCCCTTTTCTGACAAATACATCTCAAAGGAAGGGGGGAAAAAACATTGTACACAAGGCAAAACACAAAAAATGATTTTATGTCATTCAGAGATGTCAAAGCTACAAGCTACATGCTTTCTGAAGTTTGGACTCTTTTAGAAGAGACAAGAGCCAGACCGGTTACTTTTAGAAGGGATGTGTGAAAATAATTTCTCTGCTTACATAAGTCTACTAGTTAATCGCGTCGGCTTACTTATTTAAAAGATTTATATGGCCGCCCATGTTAGAAAGCACAACTCTGGGCAGATCACATCAGCAATAAACACCAAACAACAGTAAAAACCAAACAACGAAAGGTGTCATCCTCCTCTGATGCATCCAACTCAGCCATTCGCAAGCTGCATATTTATGACTTTCCAGAGCTTAAGAGAGGCACGGCCAGCCAGGTCTCAGGTAGAACAATGTCACACAGGGCAAAGGCCACTCCTGAAAAGGCATACTTCCTCGGTCTCACTAAATGGCAACATTCAAGGAAAATAACATAGAAAGTGCCCGCTCTGTCCAACATGGTGGAATAAGCAGATACTCTCAGGGAGATAATCTGCAAATAATCTGTCCCTGTGCCACATAAGATTTAAAGATGAAACTCAGTGCATTGCATCTGGAAAGATAACGGGAGCCTTTGCAGCTTGCACAACAGATTTGCAATATGGGCAAAGCAAGTGGCTCACAATACTGCACATACTGACCAGTTGTAACTTCAAGGACAATCCCGTGGAGATCAGGTTGCAATAGGCCTACCAGATATGCGTAACCATGAGCAAACAGTCTAGGAATGGCACATTCCATCTCATAACATCTTTTAAACCCAGTCATGTATAAAGGCAGATACTTTTAAGATTAACTTCTGTCCATTGTTCAAAAATACCCTTCAGTATGTCCAATGTTAAAATATTTTGCTCTATTTTGTATTAGTAAATCAAATTTAAATGTTCTCCTTTAATTGTAATATTGAGGTTTCTTCTAGTTCTCTGTATGTCCAACCTTCAAAGTCCCATGTTATTGTGTGTGTTTTTAAAAACAATTTAAAACAAAAACATTTTGCTAGGGGGAAGAGTCTTATATTTCCAAAAATGTATTTGAAATCCATCTGAAGGTCTATGGAGATTCTCAATCATCCAAGTCTGGTTGTCCCAATGGTGCCTTTTGCAGGAGGCAACTGGACTTTCTTGTGTTTCTTTTGAAGAGGTTTGTTTCGCTTCTCATCCAAGAAGCTTCTTCAGCTCTGACTAGATGGTGGGAAGGATTTATATTGCTTGCAGACAGATGGTCATTTGCATTCCTTTAGAGAGTCGTTGAAAGCCTTTTTGCAACAGAGAAGGGACACAGTCAGAAAACATCCTGCAGCCAAGAAGGCTCCACACACATTTGCACTTCTCAGGTTACCCTGAGGACACAGGCAAACTTCCAAAATGGTTTCAATGACTCTCTAAAGAATTCAAATGACCATCTGATTGCAAGCAATATAAATCCTTTCAATCCCCACCAGCTAGTCAGAGCTGAAGAAGCTTCTTGGATGAGAAGCGAAATGTCTTCGAAAGAAACACAAGAAAGTCCACCTGCCTCCTGAAAAAAAGCACCTTTGGGACAATCCATTTGGACCTTAAATCAATTAGCAACTTTCCAAAAATCAAAGTTGTAATCACTTTTTTGCTGTTTATATATATAAAAAAAGTCCTTAACTTTGTATTTAAAATTTCATTCACTAAGGATTGAAGGAAGCTCACCGAGTGTTTTTAACAGTCAAAAGGCATTTAACAAGCAATTTCCAAAGGTGATTAGAAAAAGAAGGATGTGAACCCAGTGTCCTTTTCAAGGCACTGACTATGAGACCATTGCCTTGTAGTCTTCTCATGAGAAATAACTATCTGAAGCACCTGTGGGTGATCTCAAGTCGTCTCCTTGTCTGTAGAGGAATTATGCAGTACCTGTATACTCATCAACTCTTTATCACTGACATTGGCTCTGCTCTTAGCAGAGCTGTCTTCAGTTCACCATTTCTTCTGTGGAAGTCACCACCTTCAAATTCCTTATTTCTCTGTTTTTTTTCTTCATCTCTCCTTCTGCCTTATCATTATTTCATGAAAACACACATTCACAAACACACACACACACAAACAAATACATGCTTGAAATATACTGCAGTCTGCGTCTTGGTTGGTATTGTGGGAAGAATCCAGAGAAAGAAATATTTTGGGAAATATTAAAAAGGCAGAATATATTTCCCCAAAGGAATAATGGAGAAGATCTTTAAAAAGATAGAAACCAACCCCCAGAAATCAGCCCTAGCCCCTAGGCAGAGGCCAGCTTTTAGAAATGCAAATTCAATAATCCATTCAGGAAGATTGGAACCAGGAAGACAAAGATACCTAAAATCTACATACCCCCACCCAAATTCTAAGGACAGGAGACATAATAGGATTAATCCACCAATACCAAAAGGGCACACTCAGACTCAGGTCAAAGTACATGACACAGGAAATAAAAAGCCTCAAACAGGAACAGGAAACAACCTCAAGAACCCCAGAAGATATAAAAGCCCACCACTCTGTTCCATGTGGTCAGTTTTTCCAGAACCATCTTTCTGTCTGTGTCTCCTCTTCAATAAACTACAACCTTCTTTCTAAAGCAGTCTCCATTTTGATTATTCCCGGCTTGGACTGGACCCTGATGAAGATTTTCTTTCAATAGTATGCATGTTGAGTTCTTTAACATCCTATTCTTCACTGCCTAAAATATTAATTTGTAGTTGGGATAATGGAGAACTTCATCTTGTGACAGGACATTAGGATGGTAGAATAAATGACAGAAAGGTATGATATTGGTGAGAATTTAAATTGTCAAATTCGGTCTACTTCTAGAACAACTTTTTTATTATGCCTTGCACTGTTTACCCCATTCACTAAGTTTTTAAAAGAGGTTTAGAACTTTATGTTCTTCATTTGCCAGCTTCCTTTGTTGCATTATCTTTTTCCTTCCACAAAAAGTTATTTTAAAAAAGCAAAAATGATAATTTCACAGCACATGTTTTGACAGTAGCACTTTGGGCAAGAGCATCACTACAGTTCAATATCAGATCATCTTACACAGAAGTACAGATGTAATGAAAGTGGGTAAAAATCTTAAAAGATTTCTGGTGAGAAGAATTTTAATTGGAATCCATTTCACTAGTAGGAGAAAAGTTTAGAACAAAAGAGACAAGATTGTTCTGGATATGCATTTTTCAATACATTCAGAACATTTATTCAGGAAGAAGTCTTTGGTAATAACATAAGGACAAAAAGAGATATCTTGACTTCCACAAAAATAGTAAAAAAAAAAGCTTCATGGTTATTTACTTTTAATTGAAGTAATTGTGATTTCTCTAACCTTCTATGTCCACATTTTTTACAAAACCTTTTAGCAGGTTTAATACCATTGATCATTTGAAAAACATGCTTTCTATCAAAAGTAAATAATGACAGAGTTATTTTTATATTTTTATCAACACGAAGACATAAAAAGTAATTTATAAAACTGTTCCTCTAATGTCAATTTAGTCCTTTGGAAGTGAGACTGCTGTCTGTAGATTTCAATTTAATTTGTACATTGTAACATACATTTATTCATCATACATACTATACATACTATAATAAACATAATACACAGCACTATCTTCCTGTCTCTTCTTTCCCTCTCTCCCTCTCTCCCTTCCTCTTTTCTCATGTGTGTGTGTGAATGTGTGTATGTTGTGTATTGTTTACTATCACATCATTATATGTCAAGATCACATCATTATATCTCAAGATTTCTTCATATAGGAATCTCTGTATACTATACCAATATCAAGACATGCTTGCTTTGAATAACTACAGATAACTAATCTAAATACCAACTCTGGTGCTTCATTTTTTAAATCAAATGTATGCAGGCATTTCTCCTATTACAAAATAAATTCACAGGATTAGAGGTATTCTGTGTAACATCATTCTAACTTAATTTTTATCCCCAACCTGGCTGGGCTCACAGTAGTCATCATATACTGTAAAGGAGATGTTGTTATTCTCCCTTTCTCCAGAGGAACTTTTTAAAATTTATCTTCCCTCTAACATCACTCCATTCTGGACTTTTAAAGTGTTTGTAAGCTATCCTTAAAATGCTTTATTTTCAAGGCTGTCTGGTTGCCCCTCCTGATAAAATACTACTGATAAGCTTTCTTTAATCACCGCTAGAGTCCCCTAACCATCATGTCATTGTGAGGTTCATTGTGTAAACAGAGTCTGGTGAAAGTTCACTGTTGTTACATCCTAATATCTTCCAGGTAAATGGAGATTCAGCAACACAGTCAGATGAAAGTAAAAGAAAAACAAGTCACTCCATATTCCTTCCATACATTATTTCCAGGAATATAATCAAAGAAAGGTGTTTGTCTTTTGAAATATCAGATTATAATCTCCACTGTCCCTACCAACGTAGTCATAGTTTATGTGGCTTGGGGATGATAAATATTATAATCCAACATCTCTGGAAGATAACTGAATGACCTGCTGTAGAACATACTCATTACTTACAAACAGTGCTTTTTTTGTAAAAAAAAAAAAAGTGCTGGAACTTACACATGTCATACAACCCGCCTTGCCTACCCTACAAGGTACCATCCAAAAAAGGTGCAGGAACTCCGTTCTGGGCGTTCTATGACAAAAAAAGCCCTGCTTACAAATCACAGAAGTTAAGGAAAGCAACTTCCACAAGGACTGTGCTTTGTGATACATCCCTGAAGTGGGAAGCTCCTTATATAATGTATTCAAGCAATGTCTTCCAGACTGTCAACTTCAATTTCTGTGAGAATCGATTCTGTCAAGTAACACGCTTATGCTAAAATATTCTTGATGCTGGCATTAATCAATAACTATCACTGAAGTTCATCAACCATGACAGTGAAAGAATAAAAAATATTGTACACCTTTTGGAACTGTGTCTTCGTGTGGGGAAAAAAGGAGTTCTATCAGCTAATGGAAGTTGCAATAAGACAGCCTGATGCCACCTGAGAAGCATATGCTCCCTTCCATCACTGAACTGGGGAGAAAAGAAAAATTAAATTAAACAGTGGGGGGGGGAATGTAGAATATTTTATAGTTACCCACTATTGTTTTTTATTTATAAGATGTATAAGATACTATGGTTTAGAGGGTTCAGGTACTGTACAAAATCAAAGTGCCAATAAAATTCTAAGTAATGGTACAGATCTTTTTTAAGCTATATAATCTTGAAAAGTGTTTTTTTAACTATATTTTGGAAGACTACAAGAATAGAAGCTATTCTTGCCTTGAGGAGAGGCTGTTTCAGAAAAAGGGAACAGCCGCTGAGAACACTTGCTTTCCAAAATGTGAGGTTTTTTTAAAATATACCGGTATGTTATATTTATATATATGTTAATATATTGGCCTCTATTTAATTTGTTAAACTAGGGTAGAAATTTTGCATTAGATAAAAACTTTTTACTTATGTTCATAGTGACTGAGGAATTCTGGGAGATGATGCCACACATCTTAAAGTTGCCAGAGTTGAAAAAAACTGCCTTAGGGATTGATCATATTAGCAAGTAACATAAACTGGAAATATCCCCCATAATTGTAAACTGCTGAAAGTTGCTTTTCACAGTTATCTCTGCATGTACAGTATACAGTACAGTATACAGTATACTGTGAAGAATTTACTTTTATGTAAACTCCCATCAAACACATTAGGATGTGAGTTTATACATAAGAGGACAACAGAGAGAAGTAGAGAATCCAACACAAAGTATGTAACATTTTAGTCAACCTTTCCCCCCAACTATGTTCTAATGTAGGTTGGATTATCAATACAGGTAGTCCTCGAGTTATGAATGTAATGGAGCCTGCCCATTCCATTCGTAACTCAAGAATTCGTGGGAGTTAATCTTGTACCTTGAACGAGATCACTCCCTGCTTTCGCCCACGCAATCACTAATCGAATGTGTGGGTGAATGTGTGGTTCGTTAAGTGCACATGAGGTATCTCAGGGTGGGGAAGGTCATGGAGGGGCCTAGCGATGGAATGACCCCCCAAGGTCTCCCCGACCCACTAAGATACCTCATTCTTTCCCCTCCCTTCCTACCGTGCAGGACTCACCTTTCAAAATATCTGTCTTCTCTCTGCCGTGGTTTCTTTCCCTTTGAAGGAGAGGAGAGTCGGCTTGGAAATGCTTTTCACACTGACAATGGAAGCTTCTGGGTGCTGTAATATTGCACGAGTTCAAACACCCATTCTCTGCAAAAGAGATCATAGCCCCTGGAAGCTTCCATTCTCCAGGAGGGAAAGTGTTTGCTTCATTTGTATGCCTATGGGACAAAGCGTGGAATCAGAGTCAGCCGGGTGCAGGAACCAATGCTGTCCATAGCCCGAGTGTGCTGTTTGCTCGCGTGCACCAGCATTAGTTTGAGGGCAGGAAGGAAGCCTTCAACCGGGCACTGGGGAGGGGAAATCATAGCTGCTCAGGTGGCTGACACCACCAGGAGCTTGGGTGCCCCGGTTCCATCTGAGTTGGAAGAAAACAGAGACACGGCAGCAGGATTCTCTTAAACAATAAAACCCCAGTGCGCAGCTCGCTCCCGGGGGTGCTGGCCTTATTGAGAGCAATCCCGCTGCTGCACCTCCACTTTCTTCCACTGAGATGGAGCCAAGAAACCTAAGCTGCTACCACTCAAACATTTTTTATCCGAATGGAGATCAGACAGAGATGTGAAGCTCCTCCATTCCTCTCCATTTCTGAAGTGCCCAAACGGAGACCTGGCAGAGATTTTAAGGTCTCTGTGCCTGCCACTGGGGTGCTTCAGAAACAGATCCTGCTGCCACACCTCTGCTTTCTTCCAACTTGGACAGAACCGGGGCACCCAAGCCCCTGGCAGTGGCAGCCACCTGAGCAGCTATGATTCCCCCTCCCCAGTGCCCAGTTGAAGGCTTACTTCCTGCCCTCAAACTAAGGCCAGCGCACACAAGCGAGCCACACACCCGGGCTACAGATGGCATTGGTTCCTGTGCCCAGCTGACTCCAATTCCACGCTTTGTCCCATAGGCATGCAAATGAAGTGAATGTATAATGGAAATATTCCTAGAGTGGAAGAGCAAGCATACAAATAATAGTAAGCAGAAAAATCATTAGCTAGATTTTTAAAAAATCTGAATTGTTTATTTGCCATGCATCAAAACTTTCTGAAGAACTCAAACTGAACATGCAACAAATAAATAGACAAGCTCTGGAAAAAAATTGAAAAAATAATTTAAACTTTTAAATGACAATCATTCTGAAGTACTTCAGCAGAGTAGTAAGAACCCATTAATAATCATCTTGTGAGCAAGTTACCTTTATTAATGAATTATTATCAGTTCTAGAAATATTTTTCAGAGACATTACAGCATGCTGAGAATTTATCAACTATTTCGTATAGTATAAACAAATTGTCATGGTTCCGAAAGAAGAAGTGTTTACCTAATATATCCATAATTGTAAGTAAGCAGACATAAGCAATATTTATTTCTGACATTCCATCATTAGCTTTTTTTTAAAGATATCTGAAACCTCTACATAATAAAATTACCATAGTAAGAAAAATATTTTCAGTTCTGAAAAGGCAATAAATGATGGGCTGATTAAAGATGATTAATGAGTTTGTGCTTCAATGTTTCCCTTTGTTTCCTTGTTTAAAAAAAGCACACACGCAATGAAATATATTTATCATGTCAAAAAATTAGTTTTATGGTGTTCAAATGTTATAATTGGATGAAAAATAACACTACTGCCACCCAAAGAAAGTTGTTAGCATATAAATCATTATAAAGAATCCAGCATTTTAAACACATTAAAGATCTCCATGACTGCATAGTGATTTTACTCTCTGGCTTGGAAGTGTTTTGTCCTTTCAGTCAGACATTCAGAGGAATCAAGAAGTAATTTGAAAGTAACATTAATAAAATTACATTTGGTATTCCTGGCCATTTCAGCTGCAACCACAATCCTAGAAATCAAGGCGCAGACAAAGGTTGTATTGGTTTGCCAGTTTAATTGGGGGCAGCCAAGAGCCAGCATAAATAAGGAAGATGGTATACAAGTGGGGGGCAATGGAATTTCCAGATGAAATTATATTTTGGGGTTTGGAGAGAAAGGTGTCTTTTGGGGTAATTTAAGCTTAAAATAAGGCATATACAGTACAACTTGTTAATCATTTTCCCGGTTCCTAAGGCAAAAAAGAACAAGTCCTCCATTGCTCAGGGGTTTTCGAGCCAAGGACATTAGTGTAATTTCTTAGTACTTAGGGAAAGTATCTCTCTCTCTCTCTCTCTCTCTCTCTCACACACACACACACACACACACACACACACACACACAAATCAATAGTCATATTCAACCTCAGAGCCATTGACTATCTTTCTCTACTTCCAAATTATCTTTATTTCAAGTATGCAGCAGCAGCACAATACTATACATTTATGCCAAAAATTCAGGGATATGAATATTGAAAAGGATATGATTCTAAAAAGAGTAATTAGTAATTACTTTCACATAGTCAAATATGTTCAACAAATGATGCAGGGCTATGTCTCTTTACCCCAAAGGCCTGTAGGACTAAGGTTGAAGCCCTATGTATAGACACTTGAGAATAAACTCTATTACAATTTCTGAAATGTTGTTATAAGCAATATTTTAAAATCCAGCCTTCCCATACCTACCTCAGAACTCTCTGATGTTTCTAGTTTTCCCCTCTGCTTTCTTCAGCTAAACAGGAATTTTTGGAAAGCTCGTCTTTCAAGCAACAAGTGAGAGGCATATGTTACAGGTCGCCAGGAAAAGAATCCAAAAGTATGGAGTAAACAAGAGCCAAATACTGTTAACAAGAAGTAGAAATAATAATGGAAAGAAGGAGAAATGCAAGGAAACTGTAAGAATCTCACCTTTCCCCCCTAAGATTAGGGGAGGTTAATAGACAAGATTGTTCCTACCGTAAAATGCCATCAAAGCCCAAAAGCAACCTGCTCAGAGTGTAAATGAAATACTTTGCTTTAAAAAATTAACTTGATATTAATTGTATTAAGATTATATAAATTTTGTGGAGCATGGATGTCCCATAGGCATACTGAGGCATGTCCATTATTGCCTACACTGAGTGGGTTTGGTCTAGTTGCAGCTTCTAAATGATCTTCAAGGACAGCCTCCTTGTAGGGTGCATTGCAATAATCCAACCCATAACTATGAGGTACCAATATCATTAATCAAAAAGTATTATTTCAAATTTAATCTTCATCTTTTTTTTCCATTAAGAGTTAGCACCCAAACAGCAAACTGATGGAGGATATTGATATCGGTATGTTTATATAATTTTTTTCTCACAATTTAAATGCTAATCATTGCTGATTTTATACAAATTGTGATCATTTGTCATCTTTCTGGGTAAAGTGTTTCTTAGTTTTGAAAATTGGCTAAATGATCAGTTTATCCTTGTACATAATTCACCCTAACAAACTAAAAAGCAGAAAAATTAATTCATAAATTCTGTATTAAAATATGAAGCTAATGGACAGGGTGCTACCTTATGCAGCGCATTGCCGCCAGGAGACTGTACAACATTCTTTGAATTATTTGTGGCTCTTGGCATTGTGGCCATTCATACTTAAATGAGCATTTCACTGCAGCCTAAAAAACATACAGTACATCTCTAATCTTAAATCACACTTGTCTCTATCATTTTTGGAATGTCATGAAGATACTTTCTAACTATTTCAGAATGTCTAAACCCATATAAGGGTGGAAAATGTGTTCTATGATGCGAAGTGTTAGAATTGGAAAATATGCATGGAATAGATGTATGAACTTACTGCATGCTAACAACTTAAATAAGAATCAAGAAGATGCAAAGGAATATATAATATACACTTTTCTGTATTTTAGAGATAAGTAAATATGTGCATGCACAGCCGTGGACTATGTAAAAAATAGTCGCATTTTCCAGCCCTTGATTATCTAGTATAGGAATGATTCCTGCCACAATATGATTACACATATTATTAGAGATTCTTATATGGTTTTGTATTAGCACAAAATTTTTATCAATAGGCTTGTGGCATTGAAACCTCAGAGCAAATTATCCTTTCAAATCTAACTTGGCCCTTGAAAATATTGGGACATGTTATACATGGAATAATGGTATGCTTCATTGCTACAGACATGACTACGAAGAAAAAGAAAAAGAGGTGAGTTGGATCTTAGGAAGAAAAGGCATCTAGATCATGTTTGACAAATCATTATAATCATCAAAAATATTATAAGTTTTGGAATTTAGCCTTTGCCACCATTACTCTTATACATACATACATACATACATACATACATACATGCATGCATACATACATACATACATACACACACACACACACATATACAAATATATACAAATATTTGCTGTCTTTAGCAAAGTTAAAATTAAATTTATGGGTGCGAGAGAGGAGAAATAACTGATGATGGATGAATGGACTTAATATAAGAGAAAAGTGAGAACTTTAAAGAATAAAAGGCAAGCTATGACGTGGTGTATAGAGGAAGAGCAAAGATGGCTTCTAAGGGTAGAAAGGTATGAAAACATATACCAAGTGAGCTTGGTGTAAACAAGGTTTAGCTATATTTCCTTTCCTGTTTATTATCTCATGCCTTTAATTTCTTTTGCTTATTATATTTTAGTCCTTTTCTGTGCTATGCCTAATGTTGCTTGCCCCCAATATATATGTAAATATATCATTATCCACATATCTGCTAATAATAAAACAAATAAATAAAAGCAATTAAAGCCTGAAAAGGTGAGTTCATTTTTTGTTTTAACCACATATTCACTATAAAAAGAAAACAGAATAATTCTCTTGAGTATAAAAATAGCATAGCATTTTTTACCCTGGAAAGAATCACTGAAATGTTATCAAGCAAGCTAGCAGCGAGATGAATGAATTGGTATCCCTGTGTATTTAAATGAGATTTATCTCCTTCACTTCTTCTCATGAAAATATCCCCACAGCAACCTCTTTTAGTTTTTAGATCAGCTATTTATGCAGTATAGGCAATGATATCTCTAGCAAAGGCCCAGAGGAAATTAGTAAGTCAGTCAGCCTCCCTTCTCTAGAGTCACAGAATCATCAATAATTCAGCAAACGTTGTATTTAATATCACATTTAGGTAATTGGGCACATTCAGCTGAAAGGAACAGCCTTGATGTTGGAAAGGATTGCAATTCCAGTAGTGGAAGGGCCAGTTTTGCAGCAGTGTTTTTAAAGTGGTGCTGCCTCAACTAATTCACTTATTTCTGGAAGTGCATTATTTTAAAAAATGGTCATTGTTTGGGGGGGGGAGCATGGCATATGTGCAGGATCAGATGATGTTCTTGCTAGAGTGGACACAACTCAACAGAGTGCAGCAGGCCCTTTGCTGTTTAGAATATTTAGCAAGGAGAGCCAATTACTGGCTAACAAGGTCACCGTTTATTCATTATATTTGGACTCCAATATCAAATACACATAAGAGATGCAGCAAAACTGAATTAAGGTTTGTTTCCAGATGAACAAGCAAAATTTTTGCCATTTTAGTTTCCTGTAAAAGAAATATACATCCAGGCAGACAGATAATAACAAGTTTAAAGGCATCCCATAGTGTTCCCCTTCAATTGCTTGCATATATTTCATTATCAAAGTGCTGTTTTATTCTGATTTGGGTTTTTTTTACAGATGCAAACATATCTAAACCTTTTAAGAACTTAAGAAGCTGCTTTATCTATCAATCTTCAACATTGAAATCCAAAACATAGGTCTCGTATTATATCATATGGTTCTCAGCAGCCTCCTATTTAATTAAATTAATAGTTATTCTGGAGGATGTTGTCTGACAATTTTCTTTTACTCTTTCAATTTATATATCTTTTTTTTCATGAAAACATACCCATGACAACTAAGAACCATAAACTAAATGCAAAAAAGAATATTGTGTAAGTGCAGATAAAACAACACAGTGGACAATTAAAGCCAAAACCCTTTTAAAAGATATAGTGAAAAAGCATCAGCAGTAACGATAAAGAATTTGTTTAAACTGTTGCTTTCTAACAAGGGAACTAGCATAGGACACGCATGCTAATATTTGTTGCTTTCATATTACATGTTGTACTGTATTTATACTTCAGCGATTGACAAACTTTCCCAAGCTCAGAATGATCAGTATTCTAAAATTAATGGGGAGAAGTTTAATTTTTCAAAAAGGAGGCCTCTAGTGACTAGCAAAAGATAAGCGCGCACTCTCTGGAAGTCCCATTGGCATTCAGTCATAAAATAGCAGTATTGTATGTAATATTTATACGCAATGCATATTGTAGTTTTTATTTCACCTTAGAAGACTACACAGAGTTGCCCCATCCTAGACTTTGGAGCCAATTCTGGGCCCGAGAGATATGACTTTCCCTATCTTTTTGTGTCTGTGTGAGGGTTGTTTTCAGAGATTATAATGGAATCAAGGGGAGGAAAAAACAAACTGTAGAGGATTGGGGGAAGGAATTTTTTCTCAAATCCCCTGTAGAACTATCAAAAACAATAACTTTTTACAGCACGTGTCCTAAGCCTTTTGCTACTGTGCTCTGGGCAAAGGTCACTGTGGGAAAGTACGTGCTTTGCATGCAAACAATCCCAAATTCGATTCCTCCATCATCAAGAAAGGCTGAGAAAGGTTCCTGTATGAAACCCAGGAGAACCGGCTCCAATCAATGGAGCAAGCAGGACAAAACCAGATAAATCGTTAGTCTGATTCAGGATGAGGCAGCTGCTGCTTATGTCCCTAGAATCCCACACTCATCATTGGCCGTTAAAGGCCACATAGTTCCTAGCGGTAAAGGTTTTGCTGAGATAGTAAAGCTCTCTCTCTCTCCTTGTGAGTCAACAACTTTTCTCAGCCAGAATATTATTTCTAGCGAACTCATAAAACATTTAAACACCTTTGTGTTTTAAGAAGAAAAATACATCGAATCGATTGCAATAAGAATTAAAGTATAGCAGCCAAGTGCAGAATGCATTCAGAAGGCTGCGTAGAATGCAGTTCAAAAGACAGTATCAGGCAAGAATGTTTCCATTCAAAAACAATGAAACCCTAAACTGGTCTGAAGGAAAGATTTCACCAGTTGGGTCTCTTGACTTCAGAAAGAAAAATAAGGCAAAGGGAAATGTTTCTCCTTCTCATGGGTTCAGACCTTGAGGTCATCCACAAAGCCAAAGACGGGCAGGTTCAAATCCAACAGAAGAAAATAGCTTTTCAATCGATGGGTAGTCTGCAGAATGTACTGCCCCAAAGTGAAATAACGGCATCCAATTTGATCTGATTTAAGGGGTGAACTTGGGAGGTTCATGGAGGATCAGGCTATCAACAGCTAATAATATTGAAGGTTCTTCAATGCTTCACAGGTGGAGACTTTAAATACTGGTTGCTCGTTTAGCAATAATGGAAGGGATGGAGGGGAATGGCCACCCCAAAACTTACATATACTATGAGCTTTTTGAATGGTGTTGGTATCTCTGCAATAAGGATGCTGGGATTATGCCCTGGTCCTGCCAGATTTCTCTTTGTTATGTTAAACGCTTTTAAGCGCCAATTAAAAATCTACAGGACCACACTGTTCCTTTAAAAAAGACTGTTATAACTTGCGCCCGCCCCCCCAAAAAAGTTACTCCTCAAACAATAGTATCAGGTCCTGGAGCTCCACCCATGTTTCACCTAAGAAAGTACAACACCAAGAACTAGAGAGGGAACATTCACAAAAATGGGGGAGGGTCTTTGAATCCACAGCTATGCAGTCTTGCAAGGATTGAGACTAAGCCTGACCCAACCCATCAACCCACAATAGCCTCTTTGACAGCATCACCCAATTGTTTGGGGACTGAGATTTACAACTGGGAATCATCTGTGCATTGATTATATCTGACCTATACCATTGGATAAGGGGTCTCATGTGCTTGTTAAGGAAGAGTTAAATAGAAGTGAAGCTCAAACTCTGACAAACCAAAGAAGAATTAAGTGCAGGACTTATTTGGATGAGTCATAGTTGAGTTAAAGAAACAGTAAATATTTAGCATTTGGAAGACAAGTTAAAATAACACTAAAAAATATATTTAGGAGAGTTGGATTTTTCCATTCTGGAAGCTGAAACCACCATATAAAATCAAAGTGAATCTATTCTATATATTTATCCTATCAGTTACAACAAATTGCATTTTGAAATAATGTAAAACTTAGTTTATCGTAACTGAACAACTATGTGAATAACTACTTTGATAAATATATCCTGCTATGAAAGGTTTTGAAGATCTGGATCTTTTCCTTATATGTTCCAGTGCTTCTATTTTCCTTTCCCAGCCTCTGCATTTGCTAGCAGAACTTATTACAACATTACATTCCAAGCTTTAGATATAAATAGTTCAATTCCCAAGGAACTAATACTGCTTTTGCTCTATGGATTAACTGGCAATTATGCTGAGGTTTGCACGGATGCCCTCCACAATGCTAAGCATATAACTTTCCAGGGTACAATAAGCAAAAGCTTGAGGTGTTCCTAAAAGTTGCGTACTGTTTGGAGGAAAAATGAATAGAAATTAGACCAAATTGCATTTTAGGTTTGAAAAGAACATGCATTTCTTTTATGGAATAGCTCCAAACATCTTTGAAGCAGGGTTAGGCAGAATACATTTATTATTTATATTTATTATTATTATTTTGGTAGCTTCCAAACATGATGGCTGAAAACCACATTTCTCGTTGTTTGGAAGAGGGGAAGAGATTAAAACAATAGTTTAAGTCCTAAAAGAAAAATATTAAAAGTTAGAACATAAAACATAGAATAATAGAGTTGGAAGGGACCTTGGGGGGGTCTTCTAATCCAACCCCCTGCTCAAGCAGGAGACCCTATACCAGGGGTAGGCAACCTTGGCTCTTTTATGACTCGTGGACTTCAACTCCCATGCTGGCTCAGGAATTCTGGGAGTTGAAGTCCACAAATCATAAAAGAGCCAAGGTTGCCTATCCCTGCCCTATACCAATGTTATGTCTGTCTCCTTGAGTTGTATATTAAAAAAAGTGGAGGAGGAGGAGGAGGAGGAGGAGGAGGAGGAGGAATCTCCTGCCTTGAAATGGATAGTGGTGCACTCTGTCCTTGACAACCTGTCCTTTGACCCAACAGTTTATGATAACTGTCAACCAGTCTCTAACCTTTCCTTTTGTGGGAAGGTTGTTCAGAAGGTGGTTGGTGGTCAGTCTGCAGGTGGTGAGAGGAACCTGGAGAAGATGGGTTGTCAAGGTTTCAAGTCAGGATTTAGTACTGCTGTGTGAGGTCATCCCCAATTTGGGATTTGATATCATCAGTATGCCGATGATACCCAATTACAGCTTCGACCCTGAGCTAGCCAAAAGAGACTGTCAAGGTTCTGTCCTTGTAGGTTTAGACAGAGAGGAACCATCTGCAACTCAATCCTACCAAGACTAAATAGATGTGGATGTTTGAATCTCAAGATCTGGAAATATTCTATCTTGGCTTTGAATGGTGTACAACATGGGGGGAGGTTTTACTCACAGCCCTTGCTCTTCAACTCTGGTCAGGAAGGCCTTTGCACCTTCATATGGTGCACCAGTTGCACCTTTTCCTAGATTACAGACCCCTTCAGTCACTCATGCCCTGGTCAGCTCATGGCTTAACTTCTGAAATATGCAATATATTGTACATGGACCTACCATTAAAGACCACCCAGAAGATTTAACTGGCCCAGAATATAGCACAGCAAGTAGTGATGGGCATGGCTCTATATGCCCATGTAACACCTCTGCTTTGCATGCTGCACTAGTTGCCAGTTTGATTCTAAGCATGATTCAAGGTGTGGGTTGTGCATAGGGCCTGGTTACTTGTGAGATCACCTGTCTCCCATAGTGCTTGCCCAAACTTTTCAATCTTGCAGGGTTGGCACACTCTGTGTTCCTTCAATTATGTAATGTCATAGATAGGTACCCTGGCAGTGCACCTTCTCTCTAGCAGTTCCTGTCCTCTGGAATGAGGTTCTCCCTGAGATCTAGATGGCTCCCCCTCTGCTGTTGTTCAGAAGAGTTCTGAAGACCTGGCTGTTCACCCAGGCCTTTGGCGAGGGAGGGCAAGATCCTAGTTTATCACACTTGCCATCTTTTATTGATTATAATGGATAATTTCTTTGTTTGATTGTTATGAGCAGCAGTAGTAAGTCAATTGAGCAACATACAAATTTAATTTAATAATATGATGTGGACCTATCTCCAAAACACACATCCTTGGTTATGAAAAGTTTGCCCAACCATGTTTTTATGCCATGGGATGCAGTCCTATTGCTATAGTTAAAGAGAACTGGCCATGTAAGCTGCATTGATAGAAAATGAGAACCTCAAGATCCCCAGTGGCGCAGTGGTTAGAATGCAGTATTGCAGGCTAATTCTGCCTATTGCCAGCAGTTCGATTCTGACTGACTCAAGATTGACTCAGTTTTCCATCCTCCCAAGATCAGTAAAGTGAGGACCCAGATTGTTTGGAGCAATATGCTGAGTCTGTAAGCCACTTAGAGAGAGCTGTAAAGCACTGTGAAGCAGTATATAAGTCTAAGTGCTATTGATATTGCTAAGATCGGTTAGCCTTTCCCCTTCCCTTCCCCCCCGCCATTTGACTGGTGTGCTCAAATGTTACTTAAAATCACTAATATAAAAATGAATTCTAATAATATATTTTGTTTACCCTTAAAAAAAAACAACCTTGTTTGCCGCTGTCTTTAAAAAAGGACAAAACAAGTTAACCATGTCATGACTGACAGCCAAATTTGCAAAATGAAAACAATTACTTGTTTGAAAGAAATCTGAGCAAAACCATTTGCACTGACATTTAACTCATTTCTATGGTTACTTGTTCTTTTTTTAAGTTCCATCAACTCCTTTAATCTGACAATGGCCATTTTTACATACAAGCTTCTCCTTATAAAATCAGAAACAGTTGTTTTTCATATCAAAATTTTTCTAACAAAGATGGAATAGAGGTTTTAAATGTCATGGCTTACTGTGTAATATTGGGCATATTTTGCTATGGGATTTGCATTTTATGAGTTGATACCTAAGAACTCTGACCGACTATACCAGGGGTGTCCAAACTTTTTTCAAAGAGGGCCAGATTGGATGAAGTGAACGTGCTGGAGGGCCGAACATTTTTCCGAACATTCTTTGAACCATTACAATTAAATGTAAATGAATTATTTTATGCCTCTTTCCTCTCCCTCTCTTTCCTCTCTCTCTCTCTCTCTCTTTCCTTTCCCTTTCCTCTCCCCTCTCTCTCTTT
>NW_015386185.1:237427-377831 GCF_001527695.2 Protobothrops mucrosquamatus | reverse complement strand
AGAGAGAGAGAGAGAGAGAGAGACAGAAGTGCAAGTGCAAGTGCCTCTGTCTCTGTGTGTGTCTCTCTCTCTCATGGGACTTGCCGGAGGGCCATGGGAGGGCCGCATTTACATAGAGCAGGGAGGGCTGTTCGAGGGCCGGATTAAACCGGGCCGCGGGCCGCAAATGGCCCGCGGGCCGGACTTTGGACATGCCTGGACTATACAGTAGTGCAGCAAAAGTAACATTTTCATGAAAGGATAGAAATTGATTAAAAGTTTGCTCTTGGTTAGTGAAGAGGTCATTTATATAACATATTAATTAAGTCCTTTTTTCTATCATTTTAGTAAATTTTCTAACTAATATGCTATATTTGCTAATACTGTAATCTTGCATTAAATCTTCATGCATAGGATATATTGTACTTCTTCCTATTCACTAACCATATGTTTTATTGGGAGAATCGCAGTCCGAGGTTACAAAACATAATTTAGAGATACCTTTAAAACTGATCCAACATCCTTAACAAAAGAAATGAAATATCTTTGATGGGATGGAACCTATGATTGGAATATACTACAAGAATTGCATTGTATGTAAAGAATTACTATAGCTATACAGAAATACATGATATCTAGGATGAAAGCCTTCTGGAAAGTATTTGAGGAAAAAAGAAATTATGTTGCTCTAGGTGTGTATTACAGGCCATCCAACCAAGCAGATGACATAAATCAACTTTTTGCAAATCAGTTCGTTGAGGTGTGCAGGAAACACACCATTGTAGTAATGGGGGACTTTAATTGTCCTGACATCAATTAGGAAACAAAGTCTGAGGTGAGTGACGTGTCTAGTTGATAATCAACCAAAAGGTAGAGGAGGGAATGAGAGGGTCAGCTATATTTGACTTAATTCTTACTAATAAGGATGAAGTAGTTGAGTGTGGGAATTTTTAGGGAGAGTGACCATGTCATAGTATAGGGGTCCCCAACCTTTGTCAGTTGGCGGATCAGAGGAAAAGGGAGGGGGAAGCATTTTACATGCATGCATGCACACACATGCACAGGGGCGCAAGCATGCACACGCTGCAAATGGGGTAGGGCTAGGGCCCATGTGATACTCACTAGCCCCACCTGTTCTTGCATTGTGCAGCACCTTGTTTTTGCGCCCCTTGGCATGGCGGCAGCCGTTTTTGCGCCTTGCAGTGCAAAAACAGATGGCCTGTTTTTGCATCCCCATGGTCCATCAGCGGCCTGTTTTTGTGCCCCGTGGTGCAGTGGTGGCCAGGTTCTGCACCTTGTCATCCATTTTTGCACCTTGCAGCACGGCGGCGGCAGCCCATTTTCCTGCCCCGAGGCACGGCAGCCCATTTTCTCACGAGGATCCGCTGTGGCATCCCATTTTTACAGCCGAGGCATGGCAGCGGCATCCCATTTTTGTGGCTGAGGCGCTGTGGCTGCATCCTGTTTCCATAGCCGAGGTGCGTCGGTAGCCCATTTTGATGGCTGAGGTGCGGCGGCAGCAGCATCCCATTTTCGTGGCCGAGGTGTGTCGGTGGCCCGTTTTCGCGGCCCATTTTCATGCCCCGTGGCCGCAGCGCTACTGGGCCATGGCCCACAGGTTGGGGACTCCTGTCATAGTAGAATTCACCATGATACAGGCATAGGTAACTGAATAAAATCAGACTAGTGCCCAAGGTTTTAAGAGAGCTGACTTCAACAAACTAAGAGATAAAATATGAAGGATTCCATGGATAGAAATTCTAGAGGAAAAAACAGTTCAGGATGCTTGGGAAACTCTGTAAAACAAGATTATAAGGACCCAAACAAAAACAATACCACAGAGAAAAAAAATAAGAGACATCCGATGAAACCAGTATGGTTGCACAAAGAGGTCTCTGACAAACACAGGGACAAAAAACCCTTCCAATACTTGAAGAGCTGTCATAGGGAAGAGGGGATCGATATATTCTCCATTGTACCTGAGGGCAAGATAGGAAGCAATGGGGGGAAGCTTATCAGAAGGAAAGCCAATCTGGAAATAAGAAATTTCCTGACAATGAGAATGATTAATCAATGGAACAGCTTTTTCATCTCAAAAGCTATTTTGTCATCCAAATGTTATTCCAGTCAAGCAAAAAAAGAAAGTATCTTAATTGAATATAGCTGGCTGCAGCCTAATTTATGAGGCAGTCCTGATCGGAGTTTATCTATTGAAAACAATTGTCTAATCTCTTGCTCCAGTGTGCCATTCTTGTGAATCCTGCTCATGAAACTCTGACTTTGAAGTAGCTGATAAACTTGACTTGGGTCTCTGAACTTCAGAGTGGCATTTGACTTCTTTTCTGTGGGCTCCTGTTAAAAGCAAAACCACCCAGCCAAGCTTTCTTTCCTAGACACTTAGTTTAATTTACATTCCTTCCCTTATCTGCCGTTATCTGTCCACCTTAGGTATATTGCTAGCAATGACCACTAATAGCACCTGATGATCTCCTCTCCTTATACTCGTGCTCAACTGGACTGGCCTATTCTCACCACCTGATTACCTGCAAATTAAACCTCTTTTTTTCTCCTACTGCCAGTAACTCATATTATCACTATTGCCAGTTTCTATTCCTTCTCCTAAGTATGTGAATCCTGGACTGTAGTCCAGAGCAGCAGCAATGCTCAAGTTTGTCAAATGATCATTTAAGCCAACAATTCACTGAAGCTTTTCCTTTTTCTTAGTGTCCTTCTGAAATCTGAGGCAGTTCTGGACAAGTTGATTTGAGGGAGTTTATCTTGCCATCTGTTTATGCAGCTGTCCCTCAAATGCCTGCCTCACTCATCGCTCCTTTCACACTCGTTCATATGTGCACCAGATCTGGCCACCTTCTTTTCCTTTTCTATTTCCACTGCAGCTTACAGAGTGTTATGCAATACAGGTTTTAGGGGGGAAAACCAAGGAATATAAATAGCAGTCAGCCAATCCTGTCAATGGCATAGTATCACTGGAAGCATGCCATCAATAAAGGCACAGGTTTGATAAGACAAAATAGAGCAGAACAAAGGTATCATCAGAGAATGTTTGCACCATGATTAGGCGCAAGTAGGGAAAGAAAACAAACTGAGTAATACCTCATTCTCTGCTTTCTCTTCTCTTACTAGCAATTATCTGCTTTATTTCTGTAACAGATCGCTTGAGATGTAACAGGTGAAATGGCTGAAGCCCCAGATAAACTGAAGTCGAATTCTGACCTTTGTTTTACAAAAACCACAGCCTTCCTCTCTTCTCTCCTAAGGCCAAAATGTTTTCTGCTTGTTAATAGCTGACCTTTATTTAACCCCTGCCAATATCCTGCAGCAGGTTGTTCTACTGTGTCAATTTCTTAAGGAACATCCTATAAATAAGTGAAAATTAAAATAAGATTATGGTTACTTGTTTTAAAAGTGCCTCACATTGAATCAAAACAAAAGAAGCTTGCCTTTCTTGGGGAATTTTGTGGTATATGTTCTGCAGGGGGGAAATAATAATAATAATAATAATAATAATAATAATAATAATAATAATAATAATAATAATAATAATAATAATAATAATAATAATAATAATAATAATAATAATAATAATAATAATAGTAATAAAGTTGGAAGGGACCTTGGAGGTCATCGAGTCCAACCCCCTGCTCAGGCAGGAAACCCTATTCCATTTCGGACAAATGGCTGTCCAGTTTCTTCTTAAAAACTTCCAGTGTTGGCGCATTCACCGCTTCTGGAGGCAGGTTGTTCCACTGGTTAATTGTTCTAACTGTCGGGAAGTTTCTCCTTAGTTCTAGGTTGCTTCTCTCTTTGGTTAGTTTCCATCCGTTGCTTCTTGTCCTGCCTCCAGGCGCTTTGGAAAATAGCTTGACTCCCTCTTCTTTGTGAAATGTGTATAGCTGCATGTATGTGCATACAAAATATTCTCTCATGATAAACTTTAGTGTACAATACATTACTCAATTAACCCAATTTGTTGTTTTCTCATTCTGTTCAGGGGCCTTCTCTTCCAGGAGGTTGATGAATATGAATCTCCACCAGATCCATGGAAACCATGGTTAATTATAAGGCGAAAAGATGTAAGGCTCTCAACTCTTCCACATTCTGTGCCGCTGACCAAGCCAGACTTGTTCGTCTGCTTTAAGAGGTGTTTTCTCACCCCAAGGACAAGAGTACCATACAGACTCAGCTTTACAAGTTGCTGCTGAGGACATCTTTGTTGCTTCTTCTACCAAGTTGTTCATTACTTTTCATAGAGATCCATTAGCATTACGACCCAAGGATCATGGACAGTTCAGGGATTTCATTGGCTTCTTCTGTGTTCTCATATCATTCTAAAGCATAAATTAAATACAAAGGCAGAGTTTGTATAAGATACTAAGTTAAAGTAGAAGGGAATTTTTGTGTGGTAATGCTGATGGTTCTCTGAGTTGTACAAATGCAACGACCTTCATCCCACAGACATCTCATCCTCCCAAATGCTTTCCTAGACCCATTTCTTTCTAACTCCAGATCTTAATCCCCTGATGTGTTGTTCCAATCCCAGAACAATTATCAATAAAAGATGTAGAAGAAGTTTGTATAATACCTACAGTAGATTATAGTTCCCAATTATAAACCCTATAACATTATAAGAAGTTTGGTAGCATCTTTTTAGACTAACAAATTTTATTAACAGGCATAAACTTTAGGGAGCTACACCTCATTTCCTCAGATGCTCACGCCTTTTAATAAAATATGTTATTCTGAAAAGATACTACCAAACTTCCTCTGATTTTGGCTACCATAGACCAGCGGTTCTCAACCTATGGGTCGCGACCCCATTTGGGGTCGATCGACCATTTCACGGGGGTTGCCAAGCAAGGCTGTCTGCCATTTTTTTCCCCTTTTCTGGCGGGTGCCTTACCTCCCTTGAGCTGAGCCAGCTGGTGGTCGGCCTGCTCCGTCTCTGCCGCTTGCCAGCTACGCCTCGGCCGGCGCAGGGGGCGGAACCACGCATGTGCGGCGCTCCCGGGCAGGGAAAGTCCTCGACTTACGACCAGTTGGGTAGTCCTCGACTTACGACCGGTTTAGTCCTCAACTTACGACCGGTTTAGTCCTCGACTTACGACCGGTTGGGGGTTGCGGCATTAAAAAGGTTGAGAACCACTGCCATAGACTAACGCAGCTTTCTTCCTACAATAGCTATAATAATTATAGTGCTTTAGTAACTAAATCACTGTCCCATGTATGTTTTAACATTATTATATCTAGAATGCAAATATCACTAGGTAAAAGTAAAGGTTTCCCTGTCCAGTCAGACAACTCTAGGGTGCGGTGGTCATCTCTGTTTCTTGGCCAAGGGAGCCAGTATTGCCGAAGACATTTTCCATAGTCATGTGGCCAGCATGGGTACACGCCAAAGATGCATGGAATGCAGTTACCCTCCCACCGAAGTGGTACCTATTACTCTATTCTCATTTGCATACTTTCAAACTCCAAGGTCTGCAGCTGTTTGCATTGCATGTGAAATACAATAATGAAACCTAAAATCTTCATATTCAGTATCATGATTTCCACCATCACAACATCTTACAGGTGGATGCCCCCTGAAAAGAATCTCCTATTCCTTGAATTTAGGACCTCAGAAAGAAATCTATTATCTAATCAAGCAAAAAAAAAAAAAGCATGAAATGTAATCAGACAGGTTTACATCTTTTCTAGGGATTCTGAGGCTAATCAAAAAAATAGGGTTTTATAGACACATTAATTTTATTTTATGGTTTTGTGTGCACAAGACCTCTCTGGATTTTCTTTTGACCTCTTTTAAAATTTTCAAGGGAAATATTTCACTTTCCAGGTTTCCCTCTTGCACTAATGCTTTTTTTAAAAACCACTGAAGGTTTCAAATGATGGAGCAAGATTATAAGAAATACCATAATTATTCTTGCAGTCCTTTTTTCTTCAATTAGTATTTCTAATCACATTAGACATGTTTTTAGAATCCAGAGAGGATGCCTGATCCCTACAGCTATCGTGAACCATTAACTTTAATTAAAATTTACAAGTCTAATGTTGTTACATCTGCTAAAAGCATTAACTGCCATGTTAATTACCAAAAATGTTAATGTTGCGTTAAAATATGAATGTGTTCCCTTTTGACAAATCATCTCTGCTTTCTCTACCCCCACCTTGCTGGAATGTGTCCTAAAAACTGCAAAGTCTGAAGAACAGCAGGCACCTAAACTATAAACAAAATAAGTAAACCCTTTATTTGAATATTGAGTTTACTGGGTCTGATTGCCTGATTAGATCTGGGAAAGTAAATATACATTTTTTTTTGCATCTGATATACTTTTTCACAACTTTGATATTCTCCAAACACAAACTGCATATCTGTATTAGCTATGTCCGACAACTGTGTTTTATTTTGCAATCTTTGTACAGTGCGCATGATATATGATATATTCAAAACTTTGGTTTTGAATTTTTTAGATCATTCAGAGTATTCAAGCTTTGAAGAAAGGATTAAATCAATATATCTGTTTATATGACTTTCAAGATTGATGTCCTAGAGATGAATGATATCACTCATTTAAATTGGGATATAAGGAAAAATATTTTTGTAGAATTGATATTCAGGAATGACCTTCCCAATGAATAGACAACTTATTAGCAAGAGAAACAATCCCATTTTCCTGGACTTGTATTACAACCCCTAATGCATAGAAATGCATTAAAAAAAATTCAGTAGGCTTGTTTCAATTCAAGTACAATGGGAATCAGCAATCCAATTTGAGTCATAACTCAACTTTTAAATTCTAATTCTTTTGTCCTTAAATATTGGCTTGTTGTCTCAAGTTGAAGAACAACATTATAAAGGAAAACACAAGAAGCTGGATTCCTGCTTTTTGTTTCTCTTTTTTCTAAACTATCAGGGACCTTTTATACATGTCCCTATGTTACCTAATTTTCTAAGCTTTGATTATTCCTCATTTAATGGCTGAATTGATGCTCAGTTCCCTGTGTATTCTTTTGAAATGAGGCAGACGCAAATCTAATATGTAGTATTTGACCTCCAAAGGGGTGTTTACATACACATGGAAAGGAAACCATCGAGGTACAGCAAGAAATTAGAATGCCCTTGCCTCAACAAAAGCCCTGAACAGGTCACTTGGTTATTTGTAAGAAGGGCATACATCAGAATCACCCCAGGGTCTCAATGCCCAGAATAGCAAGGTTTGGCACAGAATAGCAAGGTTAGAAATGGAGTTTTATTCACTGATTGACCTTATTCACTGAAATGAAGAAGAATTAACAATGTGAAACAGATCCTCAATTTAGTAGCAAACAGCAGTTTAAATATAGCAGTAAAAGACAAGCCATCTTGGGAGCCACAGACCTACAATAGAGTAGAGGGCACTGCTGTGCTCCCCTATACCTTCCTTCCTTGCCCCATTCTCCCAGCAAACCTGAGTATACTTACTATACATTTTGTGACTTTTTAAAACAGTGGTTCTCAACCTTTTTAATGCCGTGACCCCCAACCGGTCGTAAGTCGAGGACTAAACCGGTCGTACGTCGAGGACTAAACCGGTTGTAAGTTGAGGACTAAACCGGTCGTAAGTCGAGGACTACCCAACCGGTCGTAAGTCGAGGACTTTCCCTGCCCGGGAGCGCCGCGCATGCATGGCTCCGCCCCCTGCGCCGGCCGAGGCGTAGCTGGCAAGCAGCAGAGACGGAGCAGGCCGACCACCAGCTGGCCCAGCCCAAGGGAGGTAAGGCACCCGCCGGAAAAGGGGAAAAAAATGGCGGACAAAAAAAATGGCGGACAAAAAAAATGGCGGACAGCCTTGCTTGGCGACCCCCGTGAAATGGTCGATCGACCCCAAATGGGGTCGCGACCCATAGGTTGAGAACCGCTGTTTTAAAATGTTAAGAAGGGGTACAAACTATAGCTGGGCTGTAGAAAATTCAGCTTTCAGTAGGTGGCAGCATAAAGAAACAGTCAACTCTTGGCAGCTAAAGTATATTTTAAAGCAGTAGAGGAGGGAGGTCTTGACTGGAAAATGGAGAAGCATTTACCTCTACGTCTAGAGGTGGGAACAGATAAGTGTGTATTGAGTGTGTTGTGTGAGTGAAAGGAGGAAAGATCCTTACAGAACTCAGGCCCGCTGTTGCTATAGCAGCAATAAGGAAGACATAGCAGTGGGGCTCCCTTCTATCCTTCCTCCCAGCCATCTTTACTTGCCATAGTTTGAGGAAAGGATTGGTGACTAAGCTCTCACATTATTTATAGACTCCATCTACTACTTACAACCCAGCAGTATTAGATTGTACAGAATACTCTACCAGACTTTTGGCCATTTCATGTAATAAGTTCAAAAATTAAGATGTGGGGTTTGTGTCTTTTGATGTTTTGGAAGATACCAATGTGAAGTCAGCCCCCCCCCCACCCAAGAAAGAAATATTTTGGGGAATATTAAAAAGGCAGAATATTATATTTCCCGAAAGGATCTTAAAGGCAGAGAAGCAGGTCCAGTTTTTCTTAATAGCTCCCAGTAGAAACTCAGGAAACCACCTTTTAGAAATGCAGATTTGATAATCCCATTCAGCCCCATTCATGAGCAAATACCACCAGGCAGAAACCCATTCAAGACAGGATATTTTGAAATCCCTTGCAACAAAACTGATAGCTAACAATAGCAGAGTGATAGAATTAGAACCAGCAACCCCTCACCCCAAAAAATCCAACACAGCACATAGTCATCAACCACAGCCACAGGGAAGCAGGCTATGACCTTTGGGACATAATAGGATTAACCTATCACCATCAGAATATCAAAATGGCACACTCAGACTCAGGTCAAAGTACATGACACAGGAAATACAAAGCCTGAAACAGGAACAACTTCAAGCACAAAAGCCCAAAAAGGTATAAAAACCCACCACTCCCAGCAACATGTGGTCCGCTTTCCCAGAGCCATGCTTCTGTCTGGCTTTGTTCTTCAATAAACTACAACCTTCTTTCTAAAGCAGTCTCCATTTTGTTTATTCCCGGCTTGGACTGGACCCTGATGAAGATTTTTCTTTCAACACCAATATCATTTTCTTTCAGGTTTATTTTTGGCCTCTAGCAAAACAACATGCAGGTGACTATTTACTTTGGGATATTTTAATGATTAAGAATGGGCAAATTGGGGTAATTAAGATTATGTGCACTGACCAGAGTCTAACATTAGATTGGGACAATATATAAGTGTTGTAAAATAATAAATGAATATAATCCTCCCCCTAATTCTGCTCAACCTCCCAGAAAAGGTAATTTCACTTGATGTTGAATCACAGAATGATAAATGGTATTTATGCACAAACCCTGAAACAGTTTTATCTTAGAGTAAATGTTGTCTGTCTCTGTATATTTCAAAGGTATAATTAAAACAAGCATACTCAGATCTGATCTTTTTATAGAGAGTGATCAGTTTAGTTGACTTATGGAATGCAGTGGGCATAGTGTACCTTGACTTTATCAAATTTACAGTTGGCAAGTATTCAGCAGTCTTTCAGGAAATTCTAATAAAGAAGATGGCAAAATGTGGGCTGGATTATGCTACTATTACAGGGGTAGGCAACCTTGGCTGGCTCAGGAATTCTGGGAGTTGAAGTCCACGAGTCATAAAAGAGCCAAGGTTGCCTACCCGTCTATTATATAGATACAGAACTGGTTAAGTTGTCATATCTAATGAGCATGCAGGGAGGAAGAGACAAATGGTATACTCTATGGCTACACAAAGACATTAATTATTATTGAATGCCATCAAATTTACAGATGACACAAAATAGAAAGGAAGCAAACATCTTAGATGAGTTTCAGGTAAATTGGAACAGAAACCAGCAAGATTCATTTCAACAGGGACAGAACAAACTCCTATATTTGGGTAGGAACAATCAAGAAGAGCATGAAAATAATATGGGGGAAGTAGGAATTATATTGGATACCAGAACAAGCAAAAAGCTAGCATATGGGTGTCTTGATGATTTCCTAAATTCAACATTAGCCAACATGCAAAATACAGTATCTGGATTAAGAGAAATTATAATTCATCTTTATTCTGCATTGACCAGACTGCACCTCTGGGTTATCTTATTTTAGGAAAGACATTGACGAACAATGGTGGGTCCAGAGGATAGCAGCTAAGATGGTGAAGTGAGGGAAGAAAAAGGAATGGTAAACTTATGAGGAACAGTTGGAACTGTTTGATATATTTAGCTTAGAGAAAAGAAAAGTGAAGAAAGACAAGGTAGGTGTTTTCAAGTATCTTATAGGCTGCCATGTAGCAGAGTTATTTTAGGAGACAGGCAAGAAACAATGGATTTAAATGACAAGAAAGTCATTTTGACTGGATTTCAGAAAAGCTTCCTAACAGCAATGAAATGAAACAGATTGCTTTGTGAAATGATGAATTTTCCTTTGTTGGAGGTATTGAAAATGCCATGAATGGCTTTGTGGCAGGATTGCTGTAGCAGTGGACTCTTGCAAGTGCAGGGGACTTGGCTAAATGATCTCCAACAACTCTTCCAAATCCCACATTTTGTAGTTCTAGGATTCTGTCAGCCCTTCAAGGTTGTCCTAAGAAACCGAAGTCACACATGCTAATATTACTTTTATTATACAGTTATAGTAGCCCTTTAGCTTCATGAGAAGCAGAGAGAGACTTCTCTGAGATGGTATGAGACCAATGTCAACACCGGATCTAAGTCTAAAGAAAATAGACTGGTAAAAGAACCAACGTCGAGAATGAGGTTAAGAAGTTCCAATACGGAAGACGAGTAACGTCTAAGAGATTAACGTTCAGGGAGAGCACGTCAAGTCAAGTTTCTTTTATTGTTCCTTCCTGTAGAAACATCCACTTTTGTTTAAGACCGGTAGTATGCATAAAATAAATAAATAAAATGATCAAGAATCCTATGAAGTAATCAGAAAATATATCTGTAGTATTACAGTAGGTTCTTGATGGGTCAGATAGATATGTTGTATGTGAACCAGCCTTTTATTAATAATTTGAAAAAATAGTTTCTTTTTAAAAAATCAGGCAAAAATGCCTGACAATTTCAGACAGATTGTGGTCCTTTTTTTTAAAATTGGCATTCCAAAAATTTTTTTGTGGTGCACCACTAGCTAATTCAGATCATGAGATAAATTATGAGCTCCTTATTTCCCCTAAAGAACAATGATGATATCATAATGTAGCTGTTAAAAGTAAACAGCCAAGACAGAAAGAAAGGGATTGTATAATCTGACAAGCCATAAAGAAGATCTACAAGCAAAATTAAGGTTCAGGGTCCATAAATAAAATAATACGGGGCAGGAAATATAATGTTTATTTGTAACTAACTGAAAAATTGGGTGGCATACTACTGTAGATTCAATCTAGAAAAGATGTTAACACACTTACATTTAAAGGTAGTGTTTTCCATGATCTTTAAAGATGGGGTACTTGCTAAACACTTAAAATTCCACATTATGTGAAATAGAACATACATTTCCACAAACTAGTTTTTCTATATGTTGCAAGATTCAGATATTTAAAACATAAATTTCTGGTTCAATTTATGTATGTATGTATGTATATATGTATGTATGTATGTATATATGTATGTATGTATGTATGTATGTTTGTATTTAAATTTTTATGCCATCCATCTCCTCTGTAAGGTAACTCTGAGTGGCATATATTCATCAAAATATGCCATATAGAAAGTGTCCTATGACAGTAGTTTCAAAGGAAGAAAAATGAAGTAATATTCCAGGGAGAGAATGATAACCATGCAACAGAATTACATTGTTCCACTTCTTTGGTTGGGTTTTTCATAGATTTTTTTTAGGAAAAGGATCAGTACAAATCCAACAACTCACAAACTGTGTTTTAACAAAAATAGACTAATTTTAGTCTTGTGTAATTTTCAAAGAGAAAAATGATAGATAGATAGATGATAGATAGATAGATAGATAGATAGATAGATAGATAGATAGATAGATAGATAGATAGATAGATAGATAGATAGATAGATAGATAGATAGATAGATAGATAGATAGATAGATAGATAGATAGATACAGGCAGGCAGGCAGGCAGGCAGACAGACAGGCAGGCAGACAAGGAGGAGAGAGAGAGATACAAATTTAAAAATGAGAATATATTTCAATAATATTTAAATTAAATAAAAATATAGTAAGCAAGACTGAGATCAGAATGCTCAGTTGTTCAGACACTGCTGAGAAACACTGAGATCTTGCATAAGGAATCACAGAACTGAACGTAAAAATCTGAAATATGATAAGTATGTTCCAAGAGACAATATGTACTTAGAAAAACCTGGAAATGGAACATTTACATACTTCCTACTCAAAATTGAAACTTTTTTTTAGAGAAACTGTTGAATAATCATAAATAGTTTATTGGACATTTGCTGCTGTGAATAAAATCAGCCAAAATATACAGAGATGAAATACAAACTTGAGAGAATTCCATTGCTTCTTCATCTACTTCTAGCTTTGAAATCATGGAAAGAAGATAAATGTAAAGTGGCAAACCCCAGTATTAAACCTGAAAAAGCCACAGGCTTGGGACTCCCCCTTTTGCCTAATTGTGGAATAGAAGATTTGAAGGACCAAAGAAGAATTTTGCTTGTACGCTACTGGAGTTATTTCATAGTAAATGAATAAAAATGTGAGAGATGTTCACAGGGAAGCCTATTGTTCATATTTGCTGCTATAAGTCACAGTTAGCGCTTACAGCTTCAGCCTCTGTTGTTCTTAAGATAAAACTGGTTCTTTGAAAGTTCCTCTTATCCATAGTGCCTGACTAACATTCAGTGGATGATTCACCGCAGTGAACTTACTTTGCATTTAACCGGCCCAAAGGCAATTTTCGTAGGGGCTTAATACAGCATATTTCCAACAGAAAATTGTATCAACAATAGTCATTATTATTTTAAAAAATGGAATATGTGTCAGAAAAAAATAGTTTATAATTGCATGCCAGAAGGCAACTCACCTCCTGGGCTTTGGTAAGCTTGTGTACAGTTCATTGCCTATAGCAATTTGTATAAAATTAAGTTTGTGGGGAAGAAAATGGTCTTTCTCAACACCACCAGAGAAAAATGACTCACGGGTTGGTTATCAGCATGTAAACTGGGTACTTTTTTTTTTTGTTAAGAACAGCACATGCAAACCCTTAGCTAAATTATCATAGAATAATAATTCCTTTCATTGAAATGATTGGGTATAAGCATTTATTTACAAAAATCATTAATACAGCCTTCCAACTACAATGAATGAGATCACCCATAACACCAAGCTAAAGTCAAACAAGCCACTTTTTGCTGTAGTAGGATGTGTAGAGAGTAAAGGGGATGACCTTGAGGGATGAGACAGAAGGTATGTTACCAAGGCAACGAGTTGATGAACATTGTCTAGGCCCAAATGAGTAGGAAAGGTTATGAAAACATCTCAGACAGGCTTCCCCCCAATTCACATGAATATAAAAGAGGGGGGGGACCCAATTAGATTCTGCAAGATTCTATTTCTACAGTCAATCTTAATAAAACCAGCTTTAGGCCTATGTGGCATTTGTTTCTTGGTCTGGTGTATTTTGTAGGATTGACAGAATGTGACAAAGGCAGCTGATCAGGACACCATTCTAACGACTGGACTTCAGGGACCCAAAAATACAAGGTGATTGGTGCAGACAAACCATCATTCTCCTAATAGACTTGAGGAACAATTGAGTGAGACATTACATATAATGCCTGGCATGGTTTAGGGAGAAAACTTATCTACGTGGTGGCATCAAAGAACCCAGCAAACCAAACATTTTGCCTTTTCCTCCCAATCAGTTTTGTGTTTTAATTCAGTTTTAACTCAGTACATTGTGAAGATTTGTTGAAACAACTATGTATTCATGCAGATATGAGAGCAAATGGGGTTTGCAATGCACACAAAAGTGTATGAAACAAATTTAAAACCATCCCTCCTTTTCCGACCAACAGAGCTTTTTCTAGAAACAAAAGTAAAAAGGTAGCCAATTTTCACAGGAATTGCAGTTTGTGTGTACATTCTCTCTATGTCATGCATTCCAGTCCACATTTTTTTAGGGACAATCAACACAGCCAACAATCACCGCACACAGAACTGCAGAGAGGAATCCTCAGTCCTCTCCTACATTCTACTAGGAAAGCTGACATACTTTCCATAGAAGACATAAAATGTTTATTTTATTGTGTAGGAAATGTTAAAAGGAGTGTGGATACAGTGAAAGGGGAAATGGGCGAGCAACACCAAAATGTATGTGTATGTATTTATTTTATTTTATTAAGAGTATCTAATAGATAAGAATGCAAAAAGAAGGTATGTTAACACTTGATAAAATATTATGGTATATTTGTTGATATGTATGGGGGAGAGTTGGAAAAATAAAAATTAAAAAAATCTTTTTTTAAAAAAAGGAAATGTTAAGAGTTAATTGTATTGTTCCCATCCAACCAAATGCAAAATGGTTTTAGATGACTGGGATTCCTTGAAAATACCCATTCATTAATACTTTAGGTAAAACTGTTTATGTCAAGCACAGACAGTGGGAGAATGGATCTGTTTTATTAGGAAGAAGGACTTGCCTTATACAATGGCCTTAATTGATTTGGAGTGAAATATGATACTGTATATGTAAATCTTACTACATTTAGTGGAACAATAACCAGAAAAAGGGACATCAGATGACAGCCTTCAAGGAGAAGTATTCTTGAATTTTTGTTTTTAAGATTGATTCAGTTTGGGAAATAGTTAATCAATATTTATCATTTCATGGATGCCCTGCAACAACAATAACAAAATAAACCTCCAACCAAAACTAGGCCACTTGTTCATGCTGTCAGTTTTGTAACAGTTATATTGCTCAAATTGAAAAGCCTATATTAGTCCAATTCGTACAAACGCTTCTCATATAACCATGAGCACAAGTCAAAGTCTGCAGCCCCAGAGGTGACTCACTAGAAGTGAGTCACTTTGGTGTAGTGGTTAAAACCATCAGGCCACCAGTTTCAGTTCCACCTTAAGTACAAAGCCAGCTGGGTGTCTCTGGGCCAGTCACTCTCTTCCAGTCTTAGGAAAGAGGCAATGGCAAATCACTTCTGGAAATCTCGCTAAGAAAACTGCATGGACTTTATCCAAACACTCATTGGGAGTCAGGACTGACTCAAAGGAATACACACACAAATACACAAATCACTATAAACAGAATGTAGGTTGCAGTCTGATCATGCAATCCAATATGCCCTTTCTCAGCAATAAGTTCCAATTGCAACTATAAGTTCATAATTTTTGCCTGACAGGAATAATCTCTCCTTGCTCTTCCTTTATGCTATTTTAAGAAATTGAATGAACAGTCCTGATGTAGATAAAACTGTTTTAGGGCTTTCAAATTAATATATGGAAAACCTTGCATTGTTAACTGAACTGAAGCAGATTTGCCCTAAATACTGTAAGGCTTTCTACATGCGCAAAAAATTAACCTTTCCTGCTACAAACCTGAGCTTATTTCTACATCTGAGTTACACAACTTGCAAAAAGAAAGAGGGAGAGGGAACAGAAGTCAGCATAAATCAAATATTTTATGTACATATGCATAAATAATCATTAGCATTCCCTCAAAAGCTTTTCTTCTTTTTACAATAGTTAATGATGAATATTAATGACCTAACATTTTGTAATTAAATTTCTTTCTGTCAAACTTCCCGGACCATAAATATAGCTTTATGCTTCTCAAATGTTATTGATCACCAGGACAGGAAGAGCATAATCAAATAAGCATGTATACTTATTGAAAGCATGCTCTGATATAAAGATTTTCATTTGCAACTGGTGGCTCTCCCAGTTACCCTCTATCTCCAGTTTGAATCATTATCCTCTCTTTGATAAATTTAGGGCAACTAATTTAGTCTATGGATACAAATAAGAGCTTAAGCTGCAGTAAAGATGCCCCCAGGGGGAAAAATGACATCATTTACTCCTGGTGAATTTGACAGTGGGCTGTAGTCTTTATTAACTTATGTTCCAGCAAGTGTCAAGGATACAGTGATGTCCAACCACTGTTTGGAATTTAACCTGTTGTAGGAGCTGACACTTTTTCTTGGAACCACAGCTTGGATCTGTGGTTGGTTTTGGATTTATTGATTTAGGAGATTTAGTGATGCTCCTAGAAACCCAAGAGTAATATTGGCTAGGTTAGTGTGATAGAAGGAGAATTTGGCTTCTGTGCTCTATGCCTTAATCGCCTTAATCAGACTTAGATTACTGTAATAGATTCTGAGCATGGCTCCCCTCGAATGTTATTTGGAAACTAACAATAGTGTAAAGCATGGCGACTAAATTGCAGGGTGTCTTTTCACAGACATGATATTGATTTTCTGAGTCCTTCTCAATGGGCTGGTTAAAAGAAGGCTATGCTTCTTTCCATATGAATCTGCCCACTTGCAATCATTAAAGAGGCTCTGGAGAGCTTTGTTACTAAGGATTTAAATCTGGATACATTCAGTTCAACACTACATTTATAGAATTCTTTTTTTTTTTTACAGAGTTCAGATTAAGTATTTCTTTATGCTTTAAACAGTGAATGTTTCATCATTCAATTGGTCTTTAAATTATTATATTTTCCATTTTATTATGTTGAACATTCAAGTTTCTGATTTTAATTTATTGTTAAATAATACCTATTTTGCTTTACCTCTGTTTTTATTGGACTGATTATTTTAGCCATGTCTTTCCATGGCTATGGTTTATTCTAGTAATTAAGTAATTTATTTGCTAACTTACAAATACATTTTCAGATTTCATTAGGATTGTCAGTGATTGTGAATTACATGCAAGCAAGCAAGAAACCAACCCAATGTCAATATTTGGAGGCTGTAACATTTGAGATTCCTTTAATGATTCTTAATGCTGGTTGATTGAATAATTGATTATGTGCCATCAAGTCATTTTCAGCTCTTAATGACTTGATAGATAGATTTTCTCCATCTATACCTAACCTGTTCTTTCATGTCTCCCAATGGTGGACTCATCGACATTGTAGCTGAAGACAACCTGAGGCTGGTAGTCATCATCATAGAGCTACAGAAGCACGGAGAAGCCAGCACATCCACTGAACTGACATAGACAAAGACTGTTTTTCTAATTTTATTGTTCCAATAAAACAATGGGTTAGACTCAATTGCATAAAGGAGATTTGCTTTCAGTTAAAATTATGGGATGCTTCTTAGTGATAAGAGAAGTTCAATGATAGAACCATGTGCCACTGCCAGCATGGTCAGAAGAGTCTCAGCTGGAAGATGATACTTTTTGAGGCACCAGAACAACACCAGGAATTGCTGGTGGGAGCCTTTCCAGAGGCCTCAGACAAATGTCAACCTCAGGAACAGCCCACCAACCTGAACCTGACAGAGCCAGGGTACTTGACACATCATATGATAAGGAGCCTGATCCAAGACTTCTTCCCAGCCCTAATGCCTATTGTGAAGAACACTAAGCAGAGCAAAGGCACAAAGCCCTACTTTCAAAGGGATCCTCATTCCTGTTTGCCCACATCCATGGCAGGTACTATTTAATAACTTTTGCTGCCAACAATCTCTTTTTGGAAAGAACTTCTCTGCTTACTAGAACTCTGTATATTTGTCTCCTGAACCTGTTGCCTGTAGAAACTCTGCCCCTTCAAATCCAGAGCAACTGATGATCTACATTTGGACTCTTGGGTTTCTGGATCACACCTGACTATGCTTTTGCTTTCCACACTTGAATTCCGGCCTCTTGGATATTTGCAGACAAGCTCACTAGACACTGTGACTTTGTTGCTCTGTGCTTGCCCCTCTCCTTGCCTTTACTTGGAAATGCACAAACCCAAACTAAGGTTTTTACAATCAACCTTCTTGGTGTTTTTGATAGTTTGGGACAAGACACCCATTTCCTAAAGATGAGGTTGGCTCTTCCTTGCTGAAGATCTTCACCTTAAGCTTACTATGGATTCTGTAGCTCTAAATTTTCTGCATCAAGGAAGTTGGACCACATTAGCCTGCTCTGTGGGTCCACATCATTCTTAGAATTTTAAATAGGGATAATTTTTAATGATTTTAAATAGTCACAGCCACTAATATTTGGGTTTTAATTGGTTTTTAGAAGGGGTAATTTTGTATATTGTTTTAACATGCTGTGAGCCGCCCTGAGTCCCATGGGGAGAAGGGCGGCATATAAATTTTGTAAAATAAAATAAATAAATAAATAAATAAGAATAAGAATGCTACTATCTTTGTCAATACAGTAGATGGTCACTTCTGTCTGGCAAAAATACTTCCAGTGAAGAAAGATGGTGAGAAAAGTTTAAAATTAGCTTGGCAATGGCAGGAGCTGCCATCTTCACTTAAATATGGCAAAGGCACGTCCAGTGCCAGGGCTATATCTACCTATTTTTTAAAAAATATGGAAAACTGCCCATTACTTGCAATTCTGTAAGCACTCTAAATTTTATAAAATAATAAATAGAGTGACCATTTAAACATCATCAGGAGAAACACTGATTCTACCATTAGGCAAAGCGTTATATATTCCTCAGGCATCAGCATATTTGACATGTCGTTAATTACTTAGAAGTTGCTACTTATTTAATTATTTTTGAACTAGTGTAGGATGCCAAAATAACTTAGTTAGTTTGGGATATGGTAATCTTTCATGTGAATGGGAGAAAAAAGCTCTATTTTGGGGTTCTGCCCCAGGTAACAAAAGACCAAAGGAACAAAAATATACAAAAGATTCAGATCTGCTGTTTTAACCTCCGGAATTCAGCTTCCATGTCTAATATTTCTTCCAAATATCATTATTACCTTTGTTTTTATCTATATTTTTATGGATTGTTGTGTGCAAGATAGGTGGACATATATGTTCAGTAGATAGATAGCTAGATAGCGTCTTTTCCTCTCCTCTGTCTACTTTATTGCTTCTATTTCCTCTCCAATCAACCTACTGCCCTTGCTTCTTGAAGTGCATTCCCTAATTGCATGAAATCGCTCAATTAGAAGTATTATTGCTATATTGAATTACACATGCTAATTTACCAGCAATATGTTGCATTAAAAAAACATAAGAGGTTCAGAAGAATATAGCATTAGTTTGACACTATTATATAGTGCCCTTACTAATAAGGACAATACTTAAAAGAATGCCCTCTTATAGTTCAAAACATGATTCAATTTTTTTTAATTTAATTTCATTCTTTTTAGAAAATGAAATTCCTATCTAAAGTGTATGACAATGTGTCAGGGAAAGGATTCTAGTTGTTAGAGAAACTTTCTGTAGATGGCAGCAACGCAAAAGAATGGCATTTTTACCCTCCTTTATGTCTTAAATTCCCACTGCTTTATAACTGTACCAATTAACAATATGTTTATAACTCCTGCACACTGCTGTGCTGCAATTGTTGGATAAAACTTAATGCAAACACACAAGGCTCTGTTTTGTCTTTGCAAACCACCTAGGACAGTTTCAAATGGAAAAACGAAACAGAAAACTGCTCTATGCTGGCATACCTGCTCACTACCAGAGGTAAAAGAAGCAGATACAAGGGAACCAGGTCTCCAGCATCTTTGCTTCTGTTGACTCTATTCCCAGTTTTGCCGAACTGACTGACAGTCCTGAAGACACTTCTACTTACAATCCCTGAAATGGAAATAAAACTCTGTGGGCAACTGGGGATATCCATCACATTGCAACACATCTCTTCCTCATTGTTTGCCTTCACGCAAGCAGCTGAACATCAGTAGAGTACCAAAGTCTACGTCCATATGCAGTTTATAGCAGATAATTAAAAATGGTTTGGTTTTCAAAATCTTTAAAATATCCATTCTAAGGGGAGGCAGTCTGGTACCCACCAGAGGTTTTGGAGACTAGGTTGTATAGTCCCTGACTATTGATCACGTTGGATGCTGATGAAGATTGGAGTCCCAAACATCAGAAAGCCATCAGGTGGCCTGTCCATATCATCATCATAATTACTGGTTTATAACTGTCCAGGTAGAGCATTTCTTTCGGCAGGAGGATAAAGTTAGGGTTAGGAATCCAAAATTTCTCATCTGAAATAATGTTAGGTGGTTATTGATTTTATTGATATCAGCATCCAGCCAAATTGAAAAAATTCTTTGAAATTTCAGTCAGATCGGCCATTTGTAATCTCTTGTTTTTATCCTACTATAATATTAAATAAATTGTTTTGGAAAGGTTAAATAATTAAAAAAAGATATTAAAATATTAAATATTAAAATGCAGCAGCATCTGATTATGTACGTATGTATTTTAATGGTAGGAATAGATGTTGGATCTCGCTATGGGGCATAGATGTGATGGCATTCCTCAAATACTACATATTCCAGTCAAAAGAGGATGCCATCTAAAGTTTGATAAATGTATGTGCTGTATTCTAACAGCTTCTGGAAAGTAAATTTCTTGAATAATTTGATTGTAAGGTATTACCCAGAGAGTAAGTGCCATATGTATGGGGTTAAGTTCAGAGATTTCTTTTGCCTAATCACATTTATATGGCCTGAGGAAAAATGAGCCATACAACTTCAAAACTCTCCAAAGATCTTTCTTTGCTTATTTATATTCTGCCTGGAAAATATAAATCCAAGTTGCTTCATTTACAGCTGGGCTTTTGTTTATATATCACTGTAATCATCATTCATTATTTTACAAGGAGCTCAAGAATTTTTGTGTGACTCTATTTTTTTCCTCACAAAGATGGCTATTCCTTATCATGGATTATTAGACCAAGGGAGTTGATTCTGCATGTCATGAAAGGGCAGCAAATTATTGCTCTTTTAATTTGCCTCAACATATCAAGTTACTAGAGCAGGGGTCTTCAAACTTGGCCCTTTTATGACTTGTGGACTTCAACTCCCAGAATTCCTCAGCGAGGCAGCTGGCTGAGGAATGCTGGGAGTTGAAGTCCATAAGTCATAAAAGGGCCAAGTTTGAAGACCCCTGTACTAGAGTATGGTAATCTCTGAGACAGTGTCTGCCCCCAAATCACCAGAGAGCTTCCTAACTGATCTGGCTTTAGAAATTTGGCTTCTTGGCTCTCAGTTCAGTAGAAGGCTAACTCAAATATGATCTACATTCTTTTCAGACTGCTATAACCTTGCCAATTCTGATTACCAGTTCTCAATACCTTCTTTAATCATCATGCCTAATGAAGAATCTGTGGAAATTCAAAAACAAAATAGTGACTATTTCATAAAATTTCAGTCAGCTTCCATGGATTTGAAATTTATTTTCTCATGGGCAGAAAACTTGCATTATTGTTACACAACTTCAAAAATTACAGATGTAGGTATTGAGAACCAAGATCATATATGGGAGGAGGAGGAACACTTTAAATCACATTTGTGATACTTTGTTGTTTAAGGGGACATTCCCTAAGATCACTTAGAATTGGCTTTGATTATGTTAACTTAAATATCCAGTGTTATAGAATTGTCTTTGATTTAACATAACTTAACTTAAACATCCAGTTTTACAAGATTGGCTTTATTATGTTACCATAAATAATTTCCAGCTTTGTAGAGGGTCTGCCTGATTTCTGTTGACAAGGGATCTGAATAATTCTCATAAGATGGAATCCATATACAGTAATAATATTGTAACACCTGCTTATTTCTTCTCCCTAGCAGGTTTTAAGAGTCTGTAGTGCAAGCAAATATCTATCTGTACCAGAAAGAAGTTAGTCTGGAGATGCTCTGCTAAAAAAAAAAATAACTGGTTGCCAATGTGTCTCAATGATTAGATACATTCTTCCCTCTCGCTTATTTTTTTCTGGCTTCAAACCATTTTGCCTGAAAAAACCTTCTTGAAAATTCAGAAGCTTGCAAGTATTTTGTAAATTGCCTCTATGGATTTTGGAGTCTTTTCTGCCATTACCTATGCATCTATTTTCCTTTTGGCATATTCCTACATAGTCTGTCAAGATTTACACTATAAACTTAAGGATTTCAAGGAAATCATAGCATACATCGTATATCCAAGGATTTAGACATTCCCCTAGGAATTTTTAACAAAGTCATATTTAGTAGGGTGGGTATATTCTGCTTTTTTTTCTGTTCAATTGTGTCTGATTCTCAGAGACCGCCTGGACAAGTCCCTGCATTTTTCTTGGCAAGATTTTTCAGAAGTGGTTTGCCATTTTCTCCTTCTTATGACTGAGAGGAAGTCATTGGCCCAAGGTCACCTAGTTGGTTTTTATTACAACTTGCTTTTGAAAGTCTCTCAAAATTTAAAATTTGTTTCCTCATATGACACTTAGGCTGCTGTTCAGGTAAGTAAAGGTGACTAAACAGACAAAAGTAGCTACATGTTTATAGAACTTAGCCTTGCCCCAAAAGTTCCTAACTTTTATATTGCTCAATATTTATTGCTGTTTTCCCATTTATGTTTATTCCAAGTGATTCTGGCAATGTATTGTTTCTAGGACCGACCCCGAGGCAATAGCTTATATTTTGCATTTTCCTCCTATGCAACAGAGCTGAAGAATGAAACCTTCTTTCTACAAGCTTTTATATCCATATTTACCTCAGTTCTGCCCGCTAGTCTATCTCGGGGGTTTTCAAACTGTATTCCACAGAACTCTAGTTTTTTATGAAAATTTAACAGAGTTCCCTGAGAGATAAGGGGAGAAAAGAGCACTTAATGGAGCAAGGGGATCCAGAGCAATATTTCTAAGATACAAAAGAAATGGTTGGGGATGTTCTGTCTCAGTGCCTCCATTTTGCAGATTAGTTTCCAGGATTTTTCTTTAATAAACAGTTTCCCCAGCTCCCTGCCCCCCCCCAAAAAAACCAAAAAAAACCCTGTTCTATTTTTAAAGAAAATTGAACCAACCACCTCAGGTCCAAACTAGGTCCCAGAATGTGGGAAACTGCTCCTAGTGCAAATGTTTTCTCTGCTCTCTATGAGAGATTGGTGGTAGACTCTCGGAACAAGAGGCATAGCAGGAAGGCAGGAGAGAAGGTGAAAGGAGTAAGATCTCTAGCGATTAAAGCATGTACCTTTCTAGCATGCTCAGGAGCCTCAACTGATTTAACACTAGCTTCCTCCTTCCTTTCCTGAGGAGAAAAGGCAGTCAGAGCTAGAAGTGATAAGAGCTAGTTAAGTCATTAAGATGCTGATGTCCTCTCTCTTTCAGGGCCTGCTTATTTGACCCACTGATTCTGAGAACAGCTGGCACAGCATAGCAAGCATGATCGAAAGAAGAAAATGCCCCTCTGAGGCAGGAGGAGAGGAGAGGAGAAAGCCAACTGTGGCTTTTCTAAGAAAGAGGTTTTCTTAGTATGTAAATATGTAGGTCCACATGTTTGCAGTAAGAAATTTGATTCAAGTAGGTATACAAATGGTAAAGAGATATGTGATCTTCCAGTTAATCAGGGGGCAGATATCTTAGCAACATCTGCAGCGTCCATATCTCCTTTTCAAGGGAATATTTCCATAATATTCCTGAAGGAAAATGTCTCTCAATAAGGAATATGATGAAGGCATTAAGGAACTGCTGCTATTAACTTTAGTTCTGCAACTCTAATGATCCAATACTATGGGCAGTGTTGAGTAAGAGCCCAAAAGACCTTCTTTGAACTGCCTGTGCCATAGCAAGTGAAAAATGTATTGTTCCTCCTCAACAACTAAACATATTCATCCAGACTACATTATTAGTCTGAAATCCCCAATGGTGACAAAGTAGAGAGACTATTAATTATGTACTCAAGATCCCAGGTTGCTGTACACCAGTTTTATTGCATACTCTATAGTCACATGGTATCCTGTAGAAACAAACTGGGACAATCTAGCTGTATTATCTGGCCTGATATGAGGAGGCAGCAAAGAGCTGTAAATCGAAGAAAGCTATCATAGATTATCAACATCAAGACACAACAGTATCAGAGTCCCTTTACTGGCAAAATGTACTGAATGTACCCAGTTCTGCTGTAATGCTTGTTACCCAAAATCTGACACTGCATGACACATCAGATCAACTGTTTTGGGGAAAATAATAGAAATGTACTTGAAACTGTAGAACCAATGGCTGAATTTGAGCTGTACTCTAGAAGCATCTCAAAAGACTCACTACCCAAGAATCACACTCCGTTACTTTTCAATAACAATTCAAAATAAGATCATGCTGTTACTGGCGACAAAATTCAAAGTCAAGATTGTGGCAGATCTGAAGTCAACAAGATGTTAATTAATTAATTACTTTGTGGTTCTATTATTAGCCATATGGAACAAATAATTTTTGTCTTCCACAATGTGTTGTGCTGGGTCATCTCTTTTCTTCAGGGTTGATTCCAGTCGATAGTGTTTGGGGAGGAGAGATCGCACCCTCAGCCCCACAATATGGAGTGACACAGGACTCACTGCTTTCACCTCTCCTTTTTTAACATCAACGTGAGCCCACAGGTGACTCATTTGTTGCCATGGAGTGAGGATTCATCATTATGCCAATGATATCCAATTTCACACTGTATCTCCAGCCCTGGCAAATTAAGCAGTGCCATGAATATCTTAACCTGGTGCCTGGAGGCTGTGAGGGTCTGTATGGGAAACAACAGGCTTCAACTGAACGCTGGCAAGATTGACTGGTTTTGGTTCCCAGGATCCCTCTGATTCTAGGATCATGCCATCTTTGGTAGTGGATGGGATTCTACTACCCCAGAAAGATCCAGGGTGCAGTCTGGGGGTCCTCCTAAACTCATGATTCCTGCTTGATGAAGAGGTGGCAATCAGACTAGGAGGACCTTGGTATGGCTTCATCTAATCCACCAGTTGTGCCTGGATCAGGAGGTCTTACTTACAGTCATTCATGCCCACGTTACCTCCAGGTTGGACTTCTGCAATGGGCTCTACATGGTGCTGCCCCGAAGAGTATCCAGAAGCGTCAGCTGGTACACAATATGGCAATGCAGATAGTTATGTGCACTTCTAGGGCAGCGCATGTTACATGACTGCTCCTTGAGCTGCATTAATTACCAGTTTGCTTCCGGGTCCAATTTAAGGCACTAGTTTTACGTTTCAGAGTCCTTCATGGCATGGGACTGGGTCATCAAAGAGGCTCCCAGGTTACGTTAGCCCACCCAATTAGATCTGGCAGAGAAGGCATGTTGTAGGTACCATTGGCTACACCTGGTGCCTTCTCTGCTGTAGCACCCATCTTGCTGAACATCCTTGCCCCTGAAATTAGATTGGCCCCATTCCTTTTGATTTTTTGTAAAGCCCTCAAAACCAGATTATGCTACCAGGCCTGGGATTCCCAGAGGATCAAAGATTTTCCCTGATGGCTCTATTGTTGAGAGTGCCATTTTTATCCTTCTTTTGCACAGAGTTAGTATTTCTGTTTTTATGTTATTTATTGTTGTGACCAAATTTTTATCTGTTTTATATTGGCTGTTTTATTTATTATTGTGCACCATACAGAGTCCCCTTTGGGGGAGATAAGCTGATATGTAAATTTGATAGATAGATAGATAGATAGATAGATAGATAGATAGATAGATAGATAGATAGATAGATAGATAGANAGACAGACAGACAGACAGACAGACAGACAGACAGACAGACAGACAGACAGACAGACAGACAGACAGATAAATAAATAAATATTTTTAACAACAGAACCTAGTAAAAGAAAGTTCCTGCAGTAATTATTTGAAAGCATTTATCTAGAATTTATTAAAATTGCTGATACAACAGGAACTGGTATTAAAAAAACGTACTTCTTAAAAAGTTAAAAGATTGGGGAACTGCAATTACTGACCTGAGAGATGAGAGTTACACTAATGATGCCAACATGAAAAGAAACAAAGAAGTGCAGACCCAGATCTGAGACTTAAACCCTCAAGCATTTTTTTATCTCATGAAGTTCTCATTCACTGAATTTGGTGGTGGATGATATTGCATTAGCTTCTAGTGAGGCTGCTGAGATTTTTATTTAAAATATTATTCAGAGGATCTATGCGTTTTTCTCTGCATAAACTCAGTAATGGCAAATTTTTGAAGCAGTATCTGAAAACATTCCCTCTGGCTCTGAAGACAGCTAGTGCTGCACAATGAAACAGTTGAGAGGAGTTGTAAAATATATCAAACAACAAATTGGGAAGATAAATGATGTCATATTGCCATTATGGAGACTAATGCTTTGATCTGTGGGAAAACCATGGCACGGGAAAAATGGAATCACCAGAAACATCTATTACTTTAAATGTCTGTGTGACTTAGTATTATGGCATGACATATCATTTGAAATAAATACACCAAGATTTTGACCCTGATATAGCTTGAACAATGAAACAATAGGCATAATAAAATCTTACCTGTAGTCTTACCAATTAAATGAGGAATTTCTCATTTTTCTTCTATTTGCTCTTGTTGAAAGAAAAATCAGGTCCAGTTCCAAGCCAGGAGTAAGACACTGGAAATAAAATGGAGGCTAAGATGCTGCAAATAAAATGGAGGCTGCTTAGGAAAGAGGGTTTCTGTTTATTGATGAGCAGAACCAGCAACAGCCTGGGACAGCTGACAAAATGGAGTTGAGAGTGTGTCGGTTTTTATACCTTCTTTGGGCTTTGTATTTGAGATGCCTGTTGTGAAATGTACTTTGACCTGTGCTTGAGTGTGCCCTTTTAGTATTCTAATTATTGTTGCCTGACTCCCATTGTGGCTTGGAGGTCCTGTCCTGTCCTGGGAGCTGGATGGGGAATGTAGATTTTAGGAGTCTTTGTTTTTCTAATCCCATCAGCTCCAGCCTTTGTGGGAGCTGTGGCTAAAGGCATTTTGCTTATGAATAGTGAGACCCCAGTCTTNTTCTGAATGGATTAAAAAATCTCCATTTCTAAAGATTGGCCTCCTCAGGTTTCTGCCTAAGGAAGGGAGACTGGGGCTATTTCTGCCTTTGTTAAGATTTTTTTCTCCATTTCTCCTTCAAGAGAATTATTCTATCCTGCCTCTTTTAATATTCCCAAAAATATTTCATTCTCTTGGGGGGGTGCTGACTTCCTACACTCCAGTTATGTTAAACAAGTATATTAAAAGTTTAACAGAGACATGTTTTGACTAGAAATTAGATATGAAACATCTAGAATATTTTAAGCATTAATGATGCATTGAAATATATTGTCCATGTGACATTTTAGATTCTTTGGCAATCCTGTACTTTATTGTCCATATTGAGTTTTATTATTTGTAACCTCTATTTCTTATATTCTTTTCAACTTGTATTTGTATTTTTTTCCTTTGTGCTTTGAAAATTACAATATGTACTTGGTGAAAATAAACAACGAAATAAAAAATACAAGCTAAACTTGTAAGGAAAGCTTAAGATCAAAAGTTGGGTGGGACCTAAAATAAAAAACTAGATTTAATTTCATTTCTCTTCTATTGCATCTCAAATTTACTGTTCCAGTGGCAAATTTTACATGGTCTTGGGAGGTTCCATCCAAATCTTACAATTATGTGACAAATTTATGCATCAAAATTCCTGATCAAATTAATATTGTTCCCTGACAAGATCACTGCTTGAGAATGACCCATTCTATGCTAAATGATGGGAATAGTAATAATGTACAGATATGAAAACTATAAAAGATTTATTTTGTAACAGAAACATACTTTTTCCCCTTTTCAACAGAAAAAACAAGTTAGTTTTCTCAGACTAAAGCAAAAGCTAACAGAAAAAAGAAATTTTGCTAATTTTTTAAGTGGTCCCTTAGGAGCTGCCTTTGTGTTCTTGTAGCTTTGTCTCTTGAAATTTCTTAACAAACATTGTTCCAGGTTATATCAAAGGGAGAAGAGGGATGTAGGAAGGGTAAAAAGGAAGTATCTCAAAATCAAACAAAATAAGATCAAAATTCTAACTTACAAAAAACAGATGTATAAAACAGGTAGTCCTCAACTTACAACTATTTATTTAGTGACAGTTCAAAATTACAACAGCACAGAAGAAGATGACTTATGACATATATTTATGATGGTTGGGATGTCCCAGGGTTTTTCGATTGTCATTTGCAACCTTCTGACAAGCTAAGTTCATGGGGGAAGGAAGATTTGCTTAACAACTATATGACTCACTTAGCAGCCACCTTGCTCAGCAATGGAAATTCGAGTCCCGATTCTGGCCCTAGTTGAGGACTACCTGTAATCTCTTTTCAAACTCCATTGTGGCCACTTTCAAGTTTGTTTGTTTTTTTAAGCCATTATTCCTTTCCTCCTAGTTGCTCATTTAGCTGCTAGCTGTTGGTAGGCAAAGCTCTTCCAGCAACTAAAAGAGGATTGCACATTTCATATCTAACAATCTCTTCTAATGAAGCAAATAGAACACTAAGAAGCTTATCTCCTTTAAATCTAATGCAGAAAGGATACTTCATTTATTTTTCTACATCCTGTGTGGGGTTATAATTCTGAGTCTTGTTTATTGTAGGAGGCTCAGCCCCAGGTAGGATTATGCACTCACTTAATGAGTTCAGGAAAGATGAGCATACAAAAAAATTTGCATATAATCTAACTATTCTATCACTCAGGAACAAAACATCTAAAAATTTTATATCAAACAAAGCAAAATAAGATGTACAATGGCTTTCATCTTTCCAGTACCTCTTTCTACAGTGCTACAGATGAGAAGTATATCTCTTTTCTGCAACAGATATATTACAAATACTTATCTTTAGTGAGATTTGAAAAATCTGGCTTGTCCTCTTGGTCCCATATAAAGTCACTTCAAAAATTGCCATAAGCTGAAGCCAAGAGAAAAGATTCTTGGTAAGTTACTTGTTATCAAATTGGTGTCAACTGATAATGATCACATAGACCAGTGATGGCAAACCTTTTAAAGACCGAGTGCCCAAACTGCAATGCAAAACCCACTTATTTATCGCCGGGTGCCAGGTGGGCATGGCCCACTGGGTGGGCGTGGCTGTGGTGGTCATGGCAGACTGGGTGGGTGTGGTCAAGGTGGGCATGGTCACCTCGATATTGCTCATGGGGAGGGATGCCTGTGGGGGCCGGGCAGGGTTGGGGGAGATCCAGGGGGTCTCTGGCAGATGGGGTGGTGGGCAGGAGGCTTGTCCTGCAGGGTGAGGCGAGGCAAGGCGAGGCAGGGCAGGGGTGCCCTTGTCACAGGGCAAGACGAGGCAGGGGCCGAGGCGGCTGCTTCCTGACACCATCGGCCTCCGCACACAGAGGCCAGCAAGTGCATGGGGGCCGACAGTGTCCGTCAGCAGCCACAGCCTGCCGGCCCCTCGACCAGTGCAATCTGGGGCTCTGCAGCCCGCCGCCAGCTGTTCAGAGAAGCCGCCTCTGAGCTGGACGGCCGGTCGACAGCTGAGGAGGCGATGCAGTGGGTCGTGCCAGGAAAAGGAGAGCATGTGAGGCCAAGAGGGATGGGACGGGAGGAGGGAAACCAGCAGTGCTGGGATGCATCTGGCCACATGGGACCTCGGCGAGTTAGCAGGCTGTTGGTTGAAGGGACAGTTGCCATCTCCGGGGCATGGTGTGCATGCCCATAGAGAGGGCTTGAGTGCCGCCTCTGGCACGCGTGCCATAGGTTTGCCACCACTGACATAGACCTTCTCCACTACAACTTGCCCCAACTAGCTGTTCAGGTCTCCCAAACAATACAGTCAAGTATTGAACGATAGGATAATAAGTAATAGTGATAGGGCAGTAAGCTGAAATTGCCTGAATATGACACAGAAAGTATAAAATATGGTCTGCTGGCTATGATTACAACACCCATAAATAAACCTATACTATATTTTGCCTTAGCACAATGTGTAATATTAACATAATAATAATTTCCATCTTTAGATTCCTTTATGGAGTTTACTGTGGCCAGGACTACAGCAGGAATTGCAGAGGAACAAATCAGGGCTTCTCTTGAGATAGGAAAGTGTTAGATTATTACATACTATTTTCAGAACTTCCAGCCTGGAAGGAAACAAAAAAGAGTGATTCATAATTAGTTCACTGGAGTTAGTATTTGCATGGGAGACTAACACCAGGGCTGTAGGCAAGAGGAAAAAGCCAAAAAGTATTCCAAAAATCAATAGCAAACAATTTCTGTGTTGCTGTCAAGAAAACTACCCAGACATATCCATGTAGTAACTTAGGAGTTGAACCTAATTGAAGGAAATTTGACATTGCATGCCAAAGTGACATCGTATGGGGCAAGACATAAATATAAGTATAATATGACTGATGCCATTAGTAAAGGACTTATAAATCAGAGAGAACACAGGCTCTGCATACAGAAAATATCAGGTTCAATCCCTGGCATCTTAAACTGAGACTAGAAAAATCTTGCCTGGAACATTGGTAAACTGGTGTCAGTCCATGCCAACATTACTAGGATGGACAGACAATGGTCTAGCATACAATAAGAAAGCTTCCTATGTTCTAATCGATAGCAGCAGTACAGGGAGTCCTTACTCAACAACCACACATTTAATAATGGTTCAAATTAATGATGGCCTCTAAAAGGGTGTGCTTTACAGTCTGTAAAGCACTTCCTACATAACAAAATGGTGTGTGCATACACACACACACACACATGCACCAGTCCTGTGGTCATTATCTGGGTGCTTGGCAACCTTGGTACACTTGTGATCAGTTAGAAGCATCCTGCGATCAAGTGATCACCATTTGCAGTTTTCTGTACCGGCTTCCCCAGAGAGTCGGTGGGAAAGCTGACCACCAGGGTTGCAAGCTACTGCCTCCTGCCAAGAGGATTCCCTGTCATCTCTGGAGGTTGGCTAAAAGAGCTTCCTGCTGACGGATTCAGCTTCATTCCTGCTTGGATTTTGGCAGCTGCAGGCACAAAGCTGCAGACAAAAAAGAAAAAGAAATTTAGCTCCTTGCCTGCTATCCAAGCTGAAAAGGAATTTAGCTCCATGTTTGCTTGAATTTAAACAAGCAGACACAGACCTAAAATCCTTTTCTCTTCGCTCCCCTCCCTGGAACTGCTGCAGGGAAAAATGGATTTTATCTCCACGCCTGCTTGGATTTATCCTTTTCTCCCCGCTTCCCTCCCTGGAGCTGCTCTGCAGGCAGAGAGCTGCAGGGAGAAATGATTTTAGCAACACGCCTGACACAATCCAAGCAGAAAACAGAGCTAAAATCCTTCCCTCCCCACCTCTCTTTGCTTGCACGCGCACACTCATTACCTGGGCCTACATTTGCTTAGCAACCAATGAGATCACTTAATGACTGCAACCAGGAGGAGCACATAGAATCACAATCATTGGATGGAATGGTCATGTGACAAGACATCACACTTAATTGCCTGATATTCCGGTCCCAATTATGGTCATTAAGCGAGAATTATGGGTATCCCCATTGTGGGAAGTCAGCCCCCCAGAGAAGGAAATATTAAAAGGGCAGAAAAATATATTTCCTCAAAGGATCTTAAAGAGGCGGAAAAGCATGCCCAGTTTTTTTAATAGCCCCAAGTCTTCCTCCCCCCAAGCAGAAACCAGCTCTGTAGAAATGCAGATGTAAATAATCCAGGAAGGTTGGAGGCCCCCAGCTAGAAGCTTAGGAAGACACCTAAAATCTACATACCCCACCCAAACTCTAAGACAGGACATAATGAGGATTAACCCAGATGTCAAAGGGCACACCCAGACTCAGGTCAGAATACATGACACAGGAAATACAAAGCCTCAAACAGAAACAGAAAATAACTCCAAATAAAAGCCCCAGAGGGTATAAAAACCCACTCCCTACATGTGCTCTCTCTTTTCATCCAGAGCCATCTTTCTGTCTGGCTCTCCTCTTCAATAAACTGCAACCTTCTTTCTAAAGCAGTCACCATGTTGTTTATTCCCGGCTTGGACTGAACCACGATGAAGACTTTTCCTTCGACACCATCTTCAATACAGATGCTGCAGCAAGGAAAATGTACCTCCATATGAAGATTCACTTGCCAATATGAAAGAACTTTGGACCTCTGGGTTTCCATGACAGGAACCTCCATGAAGCCTATGCTTCACACGGCTTTGGCTACATGCCACTATATGCTCATAATAATATTACTCTTTCAGCAGTCAAGCCCATTTTTTATTCTATCTTTTGTAAAGCTGGAGTTCTGCTGGCTTGGGAGGGATCATTTTCCCATTTCCAGGAACTTTGCTTTACTTCACCTTCCACTACCTGAATTCAGAGCTCTCTTGTAGATTTAACAGATACCTGAAAAAGTTCCACAACTTGTGTAAAAAACTACCTCATTTTTCCTTTCACCACACCTTGCTTCACTCCAATATTCCAGGCCCTGGCTCAAGCAAAGGAGAAAGAAAGAGGTTGTCATAGATGCAGCTGTTATGATTTGCAGTCTTCTGTTACTTGGGTTCAGTAAACACTGATTCTTCCCTGCTCCTTGCAGTCTGAGAGGACATAAGTGAAGAAGATTGCACATGCAGCTTGGATGGACTGGGGAGCAGACACAACACTACATCAGCAATGTTAAAGAAAAGAGCTAATGTATTCCCAGCTTAGCTGAAGTAGATCCAAAAAGATTGCAAAAATAGGTTTTGTTTGTTTGCTTGCTTTGGTTTTGAGATTGCTGGCATTGTGGGTATTTTTACCCCACAACCTATTGCTTCACATTTCCTCCCAGTTCCTCAGTTTAAGATCTTGTGGCCACAATGGTAGGTTGAGAACTTTGCAACTATCCATAATCCAGACAAAAGTGAAGGGATGATATCAACTAGAGCAGGGGTCTTCAAACTTGGCCCTTTTATGACTTGTGGACTTCAACTCCCAGAATTCCTCAGCCAGCCTGCCTGGCTGAGGAATTCTGGGAGTTGAAGTCCACAAGTCATAAAAGGGCCAGGTTTGCAGACCCCTGAACTAGAGTTTTCCCTTCTCTTCAGTAGGTGATGAAAATCTGCACAGTTCCAGAGTACTGCTCCTTCCTTCCTTCCTTCCTTCCTTCCTTCCTTCCTTCCTTCCTTCCTTCCTTCCTTCCTTCCTTCCTTCCTTCCTTCCGTCCTAGTTTTCTGTCTGTCTTTCCTTTGTATGTGCAGTGAAGTGAGATTTTTTGTTGTTGTTGTTGCTATAGGATTTGCAGCTGCTTCAGGCAAGGCAGAGTTTTATTTTTTTCCTCCTCAATTTCAGCATTTCAGATCACAGATCAGCTTCAAAGTGCCCCTGAGGGTTTGGAGAGGAAAAATAGCAGAAGTGTGTGGAAGTATTTGTAATGAAATATAATCCAGCCAGTGGATAGGAGATGGGTGAATCCATACCTTATATACTGAAGCCACCTAGAGAATGAGAATTTGACTAGGAAAAGCATAGTAAGGGTTTAAGTAGTTTATATAATAGTATTGTTATTGTTATTTAATAAATACATAAAATTAATCATTGTATAAAGTATCCTAATTCAATAAATTCATAAGTATCCTTTATTACAGTCACTTGCCAGAATGTTGTACGGTTTGATGACAATAATTAAAAGGCACAAAAAGAAGTAAAAGAAATATTACTAAGCTGCAAATTAAAATAAACAGAATAAAGCAAATATTAAAAGGAATCTAAAATATTTAGAGACAAAATTGCTAAGTTAATTATTAATTGAATAAAACACTAAACTACTAAAATAATAAACTAGTGAAATATTAACGTTCTACAATGCTACACTGTTTCCCAATCAATTTCTCAACTTTGTTGCAATCATGGAAAAATATTGAAGATTTAAAATTTAATGAGATCAATATAAAATCCAATAAAAGAAATAAACTCACTTCCATCTTCTTGTACTTGATATTCCTCCTTGCAGCAGTGCCTTATCTGGCATGATGACAATGTTGCTATTTGACACTAATTTTGAGTCTTTGTCTGCAAACAGTTTCCACAAAAGTTGTTCAGCACATCTGGGATTTTCTTTCATCTGGAAGCTATGATGGTTTTGCAAATATTCTACGAACCAGGCGGCATAAATAACACGGGCCATTGTTTCTTATGTACTTTCTGCACATAGTCAGAACCTTTCACAAAACCCAGTATTCTTATAGTATCTTTACCCTCAAGCTGACCTGAGAGAAGAGACTGTTAGTAAAACATGAGCTCAGTCTAAGAACATAAGACAGTATCAGAAAGAAACTGAAGTTGTCCACCTTCTATCTTTTTGGAATAAGAGAGGAGCGAAGAGCAAACAATGTCAACTATTGTAGCCTGCAATCATGGCCTGGCCTACCACAAAGGGATGATAGGTACTGTACTTATCTGTAAGTAATTTGTCATTGCCTTCTTCCTAGAACTGATTGAGAATGAATGACTATCCTAAAGTCACCCAACTGGCTTCATACTTATGGTGGGACTAGAATTCCTCTAATGTTTCTGATGGGTGGCTGACTGACTGACTGACTGAATAAATGAATGAATCAGTCAATCAATCAATCAATCAACCTCATGGTCTTCAGATTTCAAGCCTGGTATTTTAACTACATCAAACTGGCTCTCAAATGTCTTTTGCCAATACCTTTAACCATATTCTATATGTGACTGAGTTCTATTAAATTTATAGGACAAGTATGTCCACTGAAAACACAAAAATGATGAGAAATTGGACTGATTTTTTAACAGGTGTACCTATAAAGCTCAACAGTGTAACAACACAGATGGGGGCCTTTTGCTTAGCACAAGATCTAAACCAAAAGTTGTTCAGCCAATCAGTTGCACAGATGCATGCAGTGCTGTAGTTCTCAAACAACGGGTCTGCCCTTCTTGTTGGGTTGCTGAAAAAGATGCTGCATGACAATCCTTAAAACCCCAAACCAAGATTTCACAGGGAACTGCTGTGGTATTAAAGGTTTTGGTAATTATTATTCCGTTTTCTCTCTCAAGGTATCTGGAGAGATCAGAGCTGCTGATGCCCGAGGCAGCTAAGGATAACACAATTCAACACGGCCCATCAGCAAGAATATTTCTGTAGAAATCATCCACCTTTGCTTCAGTGGGATTGTTTTGTCATTAAATATACATGCAAGCATTGGCACCTTGATTAGACAAGGCAATTTAGCCTTCCATTTTTTATTGCAGAGGTTTGGGTTACAGTATGTCCCTTGGCCTGCAGTACAATCAAATGACAGACATGAAAACTGAAGAGCCTAGACCAGATATTTGAGCCTTTCCTTTTTCCTTACAGTGCTTTTAATTAATCCTTTAAAAAACTGCTCCATCATCTCTTGATTTTAAAGCAGCATGAAATAACACTCCATTGAATCAGCAAGCATTGCTAAAAGATACCGCCACGCTACCAATTGAAACCAATTGGCATATTTCAATTTAAAGGGTGCCTATCATGCTTACAAACAACTTCCAAAATCAGAAAAAAAATCCTGATTAGTGTCATAGGATGAGGCAGGATGGATCAACAGTTAAAGACACTGACCTTGTCAACTGGAAAGCTGACAGCCCAGGTTTGAAATCTGAGTGCCAAAGGGCAGGGTAAGTTCCCATTACTTGCCCCAGCTCCTGCAAACCTAGCCGTTTGAAAGCATGCAAATCCGAGTAGATAAATAGGTACCATTTTGATGGGAAGGTAACAGCATTCTACACACTTCGGCATATAGTTATGCTGGCCACGTGATGATGGAAATGTGTTTGGACAACACTGGCTCCCTTGGCTAAGAAAGAGAGATGAATATAGCCCCTTAGAGTCAGAGGAAACCTTTACCTTTAGTGTCATAGAAAGTTTGGCTCAGTCCTTCACTGTAGTATCTACCAATTGCAAGCAAGAATATGCTCTTCTGAAATTTCACAATGTGGACTTGGAAAACTCCTGACTGATAATCTTGGCTGTCACTTTAGAATGAAGGTGAAAAAGTGTGGCCCTAAAGATGTGGCTGTCCTCTAATTCTCATTACCCTAGTCAGCATAGTCAAGGGACAGGGACAGTCTCAGGGAAGACTGTCACTCATATTCATATATAACGTCCAATTCCATTTTCTAAACTAATAGATTCCAGAGATAATGTTGAACTTCTGAACTGGGATTTGTAGCAATTAATGGCTTGAAGACTCATCCAGAGAATTTACAAATGCTTCCAGTTGGTAGGATTGCTGATCTCAGGACAAGAGAGTAACTTATTTTAGATGGAAGCTATGCTGGGCCTATTAGGTTTTAATACTCCTTTATGTAATTGGATACTTGATTTCCTTATGGATAGGCCCCAGTTTGATGCAAAATACGATTAATAAAGGTTGTCCAAAGCCTCTTCTGTCACCACAACAGGGATCAGGGATGAGACCTCTGGGACAGAAAAATCTTGCTTTGTGCCACAACAAAGAAAGCAATAAACAACACAGAGGGCTTGACCTTGCATTCAGCCTTTGCCCTTCCTATCAACTGGACTTCATCCAAAATAACAGACCTGCCTGCAGATGTGTCCTGTGTCCTGGTAGTCATGCTAATGAAAACACAGATGCTGTTTATCAAGGTCACAGAACTTCAATAACATCAATAGGTATCTCAAGACATATTTTTAAATAATGTGCACTAGGTTATTGTCTTTGGAAATTTCAAACTGCTACCTCCTGTGGAAGTACTGCTAATTTTTCCAACCAACTTTGCACTGTGGGCCATTTATCATGTCTGTCTTGGGGAGTCTTGTCAAATATATAAAGTAACCAATGTAATGAGATCAAAGGATAATTTCAATATGTCGTGAACAATTCATAAATTTGCTTGCTTCATGGCCATGGCTGTTCTGAAGCAGATCTTCCAGTGAGGTGAAATGTGCAGTGAAGCTGTATAATACAAAGTAGGGTATTAAAATTATACAATCCTGAACTCCATCTGCACAGAGTCAATAACAGGTAAACTATGCGATGCTGCTTTAGAAGTCAAAGCAGATTTGTATTCTGTTGAAAATATCAGCAAGATAGATGACCATAAGTAACAGTGACCCAAGTGAGAGTCTTGTCAAAGCTATAGTAGTTCCACTATAGATCAGCAGGTAAATGTTTGCCATTAACACTTTACATAGAGTGTGACAGCACATAAACAGGTACAGACACATGTGGCAGCTTGTCACAAAGCATGGAACTGAACAAGTTCCTCAATGCATGGGTTGCAGTAAACATCAGTATTTGTGTAATCCACATATTAAAACAAATAGCTGCAAGGAACATGCGATCAATTTCTAGTCCAGCAGAGGGGATAAACATTCACAAAAGCCAAACAGTACTTAAAGCAAAGTCATAGTCCAACCCAGAAAGAAAAAGTTGAGAACTGGCTTCTATGTGTTTCATCACAATATTAGCAGAATTATATCTACAGCAGGATTTTAATCCACCTCAATTTCCAGATAGCGTAATGCCAATGCAAGGATGGGTCATAAAGATGTCATAAAGGGCCCCAAAATATGGAAAAACAAAACAAAAAGTCCACTCATTACAGCTCTTCCACTAGCAATGATAGTGAACAAAAGATGAAAGTAAGTACATACAGACAGTTGGTCATTCTAGTTTTAGTTTACTCTAGTGGCAAAAATAATATTTCTATTTGGAGTGTGCTAATGCATAAACTTGATACATGAAATTATAGTTCTTTTTCCTCTGAACAAGTTTGCAATAGGAGTGAATGGAAAGGGGGATATCAATGATAAAAGTGGAAGAAATCTTTATATGTAACTGAGAATATTTGAGTGAAAAATCATTCTATTTAACAATGTCAATTTAAAAAAAAAACTTTCAAAACTGTTTTGAAATGTTTTTTTTAAAATTGCCATTATTAAATAAAATGCCATTGACATTTAATCTCAACAGGAATGGGATTTAAAAAAATCAAAAAGAATTTGCCACTTCTAGAGAATATTTGGGAACCAAACAAGAATAGGTTTGAACTGTTTTGCTGTACTATTTATCAGAAATATACAGATTAAACTTTTACTGACAGATTCGGGGCACATCTTCCAGCAGTTAAAAATGGTGATTATATTATTCTGCCTATGTTCTTTCATGGAGTTAGGGACTTTCATGGTGTCTTCATATCCTCTTCAAAAAGTGATTCATACAGTCCCTCCTGTCAAACAAGAAATCTCCCAGTTCTCCTTCTATTTAAGAGCACGTCTTCTCAAACTTTATTTTATATAGTCTTTTAACTGGTTTCTGGTCACTAATATTGCATTATTTATTTCTCCTCCATTTAATTAACCTTCTCTTTAAGCAAAAATCATGCTTTTGCATTGAATCTAAGAATGAAAAAATAGCTGGAAATTATTATCATGCTGATAACTCCAACCATGAGCTAATTTCAGCTGTATAGCATAGCTATTAGAAACCATTTGAACAATGCCAAAAAAGATTACAACAGTAGCCCATTTTTAAAGCAGAATTCCCAAACAGTGCATTGTCAGAAAACCATATATGAACTTTTAAAACAGATACATTATTAGGCCAGATTACTGTTTGGCCTCATTTCCATCTGATCTGTCTGTTTCATCACTGCATTATATTGCCTACTGTTCCCAATGTAGAATTTAAAAAAAAATCAGAGGAAATGTATTCAGTATTCATACAGTCACTGATAATTCTTTATGTGGTTCAATCTAAAAATAAACCTTTGGAAATGTATAAATTATTTCTCTCTAATCTTGATTCAGAAATTCAGTTGCCAGCAATTTGAAAAAAAAACACTGCAATTTTGCACCTGTATGAATGCTCTGTTTTCTCCCCAGTTCTCACTTTGAATGCCTAACCTAATGAACACTTCAACGATTAAGGGATCGTAACAATATTACTTTTAGGACAGACAAAAGGAAGTATTACTGGATATACTGAATTTTGTCCATCACTTCTTATCATAGCACTATCAGAACAGGGAGTTGGCACTCCCTAATTTATCCCTTGATCCATGATGTGGGCTTTGTCTTGTCCCCAAGAAGCAAATTACCCCAAGAGTACCCCCCCCCAAAAAAATAGCCTCATGGCTATTTGCAATTTGGCAGGTTGTGGGGTAAGCCCCAAGACTCACCTTTTCAGGTGGTAATTTATTGCATACTTTTTTAAAAAAACCTTACAAAATTAAAGCAATGTTATATTTCTCTCTTTTTAGTTGCTGTAAAGGGGAAATGGGTACCTCTTAATTTATATACTTTTAATTTGTTTTCCATACCACAAAACACAAAATAAGGGCAAATTATTGTAAGGTTTTCCACTTAGCCTCACAATTGCCCCAGCATTACTCAGGAATTTAAAAGAGCCAAAGAAACTCCTGAGTTGAGGTTTCAGCAAGCAAGCAACTTTTATTTTGATCAAAATAGAGTTGGGTGACCCCATCTCTCTTCGTGGCTGGTAGAGAGATGAAGGCAACAACCAGAAAAGATGTCTTCCACCTTTTATACCTTTCCAGAACAAAAAGATCAGGTCTTGGTACTAGGCATAAGATGGCACAAAAAAATAATTCCTAGATGATGACTCATACACAGCAACCCAGGCNGAAAGCTGAGGGACAGAGCATGCTCAGTTCCAACCTTCCTAGTGGAACATTTTGCTTTTTGACCACCAGATGGCAGAAACACTGCAGCTTTCACAACATGTATTGGTTGCCAGGTTGGACAGCTGTCAAAAAGGACTAAGTAAATTCAGTAATACTATAGTAACTACTACTGTAGCCAGAATGCCTAAAGATTACTTCCAATGTTGGACTTACTATTGTCTCAAAATCAATTGTTATACAGCATCAGAGAGAGAGAGAGAGAATAATTATACCCATGCCTTATTTGTGAGCTTTGTGGCATCAGGTTGTCTGTTGTGGGAACACAATACTGGGCAGATTGGCTTTGTTTTTCATCCAAGACAATTCTTTTTCATGTTCTTAACAAAAGAAATGACAACTCGTTATAATTTTCCACTTGGCCTACAAGTGGCATCCAAGATTTGTATTTCTTGACATTCAAAACCTCAAGATAGTCCTAATTCTCTACAAGACGGTGATCATGCAGATCAGAAGCCATTCTAAATGTTTTAGCTTGCCACATAGATTCTACTTTGTGTTGTCTACAATGTGTGCAAAATTGCCCTATGGAACTGAAGGCCATCTAGCTCCAGGCTCCCCACAAGACATTACAAAATACTACTACAGTGAGGGGAACATCAGATTATGGTCCGATATAAAATATATCAGGGCCCACCAGGAATAATACTGCTTGCCAGCCAGACCTTTCTTTTTCTGTAGAGTCAAAATGGCTGACTCTGTTTATTTATTATTTTTGCCTTCTTCCATTTGCTTGGTTTTAGCATCAGACAACATACAATGTTGCACATGGCCACAATGATTTTCTTTTCTTTGTTTTGCTCTGAAATGCTAGTTCTGTAGAATATGTGAAGCAAGAGAAGGAAAAAGTACTACTCGTGAGTTGCACAATTGAAATTATATATTTGACTACTGAAGAAGATAGATAAATCTAACATCTAATATTACCTGTTGTCAGCAGCATCACTTGCCTAAAGTTATATCAGAACATGGCACATAAAATAATTGTTATGTATATGTCTGGGACAAATACTTGTTTAGGAGAGCCAGTATGGTATAGTAATTAAAATGTTGGACTTAAGGTAATTTAGATTCCGGTCCACCTTCAGCCATGAAAGCTCATTAGATGACTTTCAGCTGGCTCCATTCAGCCCAACATACCATAGAGTGGTTATTGTGAGGAAAATAGAAGAAGGAAGTATTATGTATGCTCCCTTGTGCTCCTGAATGAAAGACAGGACATAAAGCTAACAATGACATAAATAAAAGGAAAGAAAACAACTATTCATGGAAGTAACTTAAGTGAATCTAGCATTGCCATGTGATGTGCCCTGAAGACTGATTTGGGAAGAATCAGACAGGAAGTAGTAAAATAAGGTAACAGTTAAAAAACAGTTTAAAATTGTCAGCCTTATTAGGTAGATCAGACAGGAAGCATGACCAGAGGAGCTAATTCTACTTTATTGTAAGATTACATTAACAGAATCTTACAAGTCTGAAAGTACTTCCCTCCCACCCCCACATCCTTTTTATTTACCAAGATACCAGGGAGGATCCCTTCTAAAGTAAATAATAAATGACACTGCCTGGAAGCATCATTTAGACACAGCCCTTTTTTGCTTTTTTTTCTGCCCCTTTTCATAAAATGTGCTAAATTGGGTCACAAACTCCAAAAGTGAATTAATTGACCCAGACAATTAACCCAGAGGGAAGTACTGTAGATTTAGACTTACTCTTGTCCGAGACTAAAATAACTCTTCTTAACTCATTTATTTATTTATAAATGTATAATTCTTAACTAAATTCCCTTACAACAGTGGTTCTCAACCTTTTTAATGCCGTGACCCCCAACCGGTCGTAAGTCGAGGACTAAACCGGTCGTAAGTCGAGGACTAAACCAGTCGTAAGTCAAGGACTACCCAACCGGTCGTAAATCAAGGACTTTCCCTGCCCAGGAGCGCCACGCATGCGTGGTTCCGCCCCTGCGCCAGCCGAGGCATAGCTGGCAAGCGGCAGAGACGGAGCAGGCCGACCACCAGCTGGCCCAGCTCAAGGGAGGTAAGGCACCCGCTGGAAAAGGGGAAAAAATGGCGGACAGCCTTGCTTGGCGACCCCCGTGAAATGGTCGATCGACCCCAAATGGGGTCACGACCCATAGGTTGAGAACTGCTGCCTTACAACATACACACTATTCCGGGGGTTTATCCCCCTTTCTGATAATTGTGATCAACGGTCTTACAAAAATTGGGAAATGGAGATACCAGACATTGATGAAAGCTTTAGAAAAGACACATTATTTCTGATTCATGTTGGATAATTGAGAAAGCCAAAGAATGCCAAAAAGAAGTTGATATGTGTTTCATTGATTATAAAAAGGCTTTTTTGTTTGGATCATGTCATGCTGAGAAATGTGCTTAGAAAAATGGAACATGCCATTGTCCTAATGCATAACCTATATACAGGTTTGGAAGTCATAGTTCAGATGGAACATGGCAATACACACTGGCTTCAGACTGGCAAAGGAGTGAGAGATTATTTCTTCAACCTACATGAGGAATATATATTGAGGTAAATTGGACTGGTAGAAAATGGACGTTGTTTTAAAATTGGAACAAGAAATATCAACAACTTGTGCTATGAAGATGACACTAGTCTGACAGCTGAAAATGCAAATTATCTGCAAGCACTAATAATGAAAGTCAAGTAGCAGAATGAAAAACAGTCAATTAAGTTTAAATATAAAGATGTGCACAATAATGACAACAGGTTCAGCAACCAGCCTTACAACTGACAATGAAGATATTAAAATAGAAGGATAGCTTCTACTTTTTAGGACTATCAGCAATACAGTAAAAGAACCAGCAGTCAAGAAATATACCATAGACTAGTATTTGGCAGAGTAGCAATGAAGGCCTTGGAAAATACATTCAGGTGCTGTATGTGCTTATACTTACAAAATATCAGAATCATATAAGCCAGGGGTGTCAAACTGCCAGCCCGTGCGCCGGTTTCATCATACCGAAGCCGCGCCCACCCCATTGCCAGCAATGCAAAAAGAGTCGCAATACGTCGCAACACGTCACATGACGTGGCAAGTTTGACACCCGTGATATAAGCAATGGTTTTCTCTATGACTCTAGCAGACTTTGAAGACATTGATAGAAAAAGGATTAATGCTTTTAAATGTTGGTGTTGGGGAAGACTCCTGAGGATACCACAGATAACCAAGAAAACAAACAAATGAACCATCACACAAACCAACCCGGAGTTTTCACTTGAGACTCAAGTGTCCAGGCTCAAATTATCATAGTTTAGATACATTATGCAAAGATCTAGCTCTCTTCAAAAGTCCATAATGCTGGGAAAAGTGGAAGGAAAGAAAATGGAGGACAAATCAACCATCCAGAAGAGGTAGAAAATTAAATAAGCTAGAAGTGGAAAGCGAAGTGTTGGCCTTCAACCCTTCTTTTTGGTAGCTGTGAGAACTACACCTATGGTGCCAAATGAATCATTTGAAATGTGTGGGTTGCCGGCAAAGAAAAATAATGTAATTCACCAGGACAGGAAATGGCTGGGTCATACATGCCTTTCAAATATAATCCTGGTCTATGGTTCGAATGTTATTACTGATTATGTTACTATCATTAAAGATTTACATAATTTCCTTTTCTCCATCACCTCACATGCCTAATTTTAAAATGCTTAAAAAGTGCATTAGAAGCAAACGAAAAACAACTAAATATTCTTTAATTATATATTAGATATCAGTTTAAACATATATAGCCACATTGTAATTATATGCAAAATGCTACTGCTTTAACGATTATGTATCTTCTTAGTTTAACCTGAAATTAAATGCAGTTCTATCTCCAGATGTGCTTTATACCAGAGGTCTCCAACCTTGGCAATTATAAGACTTGTGGACTTCAACTCCCAGAATTCCCCAGCCAGCCATACTGGTTGGGGAATTCTGGGAGTTGAAGTCCACAAATCTTAAAATTGCCAAGGTTGGAGACCCCTGCTTTATACTGTACCTGAACGACAATTTCCAGCAGGCTTCATTTACCCAGAAATGTGTGTGTCAGCCAATTGGAGACTTGATACTTTGGAGGGAAGGAATCCAGGCACCCAGAAAAATACAGGTAGTCTTCATTTAGTGACTACAATGGGAATTGGCAATGTAGTCATTAAATGAAGTGGTCAGTAAGTGAAGCTATGATTGGGCTTATGATCTTCTTCAACTTTCAACTTTCCAACTTTCCTTTATAGATTTGCAAAGGTCATAAATGCAAGAATTGGTTATAAAGTTCCCTTTTCATCACAGTCTAACTGCAAACAATTGCTGCATGAGGAAAACCTGTATTGAGAGAGGATAGACGATAGAGGGAATGGCTGTTCCAACCAGGAGGAACAGAAATCCTTAATTATTGATTAAAGCCAGCAGTCATGGAAAAAGTTATAGTTCTCTGACTTCAGAGAGAAACAGAATTAGGAAGCTCTACCAACAAGGTAATTTATTAAGAAGACAACCCATGTAAGAGTAGGAAGTAGGGTCAATGTTCTTTTGACAGCAAGAGGTTGAGTCATCTAGAATGTAAGAAATGTACTCTATTGAGCAAAAAAATGTATTTACCTGATTGCTGTTTGTCTGCAGGCAGAAATTTAGAACAGCACAAACCTTCAATTTCTCTTTGGTTTGTACAGAACCCTTTTCCAGATCATGCCATTCCAGGAACTGTTACAGAAAGAGTTACAGTACTTACTTTGCAAACATGACTTTCTACACCCCATAATGCCTGCTGCAGAAAGATTTTTCCTTGCTTTTTAGAATTGCTTGTGTTTTTTCTTGATCAGTTATGAGCTATGAAAATGTCCTTTTTCTTCTAAGTAGGTTGCTAGCAGAATCCAAAACAGCTTGAAATATGACTTCTTCATTTATACATCGAATTTTGTCTTTGGTAATACCTTGATGCAGATAGTGGTGGAATGAACGTCCTTTATTTCAATAATTGTACTAGATGTAACCAGAGAAGTGCTATATTTCCCCAACAAAATTAACATCAGAATATTTTTTCATAAATTTTACACTTTATTCAATTGGTATATGAAGATCATTTTTGTACTTACTGTACAAAATCAGTTTCTGTTTTTCTATGGTTTAATTGCATAACCCTTCCCAGAAAAGTCCAGCACGATACAGTTCATGCTTTCTATTTTATGCTCAAGTATTTATTTTTCACTGTGCCATGACAATATGAATGGTGTGATATAAAGTATGTACTCTTGTAAATGGATTGTTTGATAATCTTGATGTTGCTTTTATGTTCATATTATGTGTGCCATTGTTGTTTATCCAAAGCAATCCTCTTCACCTCAAGTTTTATACAGCCTGCCACTTTGTGGACTATTGTGTCTAAAATGAGTAGAGAATGCTGCAAACCATAGGAATTTGTATCACACTGCATCTGCTTAAGCAGGTGCTGAAAAAAACTTTGCAAAATGAACACTACAGAAAGAAATAAAAAATGTTAACCTTAAAATGCATTCTTTTAGGATAGAGTCAGTAACCAAAGTCTTCATTTTTAAAAATTATCCTTTTGTCTGCCAAGGTCTGCAATAGATAATGGTGATGATGATGAGACCACATCAGAAGAGTCAGGATTTTCACCTTTTTTCCAGTTTCTTCAGAATAATATTTTTATAGAATCTTTAATCCAACGTAATATTCCTACTCTATTTCCAAATAAAAAAAAATCAGCTGCAAATTGCAAGGCTGTTATTCAACAGTTTGCCACTAAATTTTGGTGGTACAATTTTGAGAAGCATTGGGCAGTATAGATCAGAGGCAGGATGCCTTAATTTTGATAGTTTTGCTAATTCTGGTTGTGATTTTATTTTTATTGACTCACAACGTAACAGCATTAACCCTTTTCCCTACACTCTGTCATTGTGAGACTTTCTTGGTAAAATCTATGCATAAAATAACCATGTATGTTTTCTAATCCGAACAAAATGTAGCTTTAGTTAACTAACAATATACATTATATTCTTAACCTAGGAATTGCATCATCTGGACCAAAGAAAAGCAGAATGTAGAGTTTACTAGTTAAGTTTTAACATCGCCTAACAATTGAAAATAATGTGACTAGAAGTTGTGAGTTTGGCTTGCACTGAGTGTCACCTTAATCAATCACAGGATGAGAAATGAAATATGGACTGCAGAGGACACAATTCATTACTCTCAAGTGCTCCTTGGATATTTTATGTTTTCAGACAAGCATAGACTTGCATTTCAGCAAGCTACTGGTATGTAGGCCCAAACTGTGCCAGAGTAAGTAGCAAGTGGTTGTAGGAACCTATCAACCCCATGCTGAATACCTATACTGATTGTTAGTTGCTTTCGGTGTCCAATTTAGAATACTCACTATTAGGACTGTGCATAGCCCTTCATTTGCTTTAACAAAGTTCATCATGTCACAGAGGTGCTTTGTCTCCAACAGCTTCCTCCAGCATGTACTATAATTAGAAGACTTGTATATGCAATGTCTCTTCCCATGCTTTTACTTTGTGAATCACAGCTCTGCATTTGTGGTATGGAAAAAGAATCTCCTGGAAAAGCTTTTTCAGGAACAGTGGCTTAGACTGCAGACAATAAGCACTTGCTCAGCAAGGTCAGGAGATAGCTATATGGTCTGATCATGTGGAAAAAGATAAGGACAGTGGGAATAAGGTTATTACAAGATTTGCTTTGCTTTTTTAACTGCTTTCTGGGAGTTATACTCCAATTAAAGATTAAACAATAATAATTCTTCTGCCATATATCAGGACGGAGGTCAAATGAAAAAGCAGCCATGCAGTTATTGACTGGCATGTATACAGATGGAAACATTGTCTAGCCATGTTTTACTTCAATTGAGAATTACTATGCAATAGATAATTTACGTTCTAGCAAGTTCAAAAACAAAAATGATTCAATAAAAATAATCTTCATTTCTTGCTTGAAGATAGTGTCATGCTATTTTTCTAAGTAAACATTATTTTTTCTTCATATTCTGGGAAGTAACTTCAGAGATAGTTGCTTGGAGAGTGCACAGATGGGAGTTAGATCAACAGATGCCAAAATTAGTATATAGGAAGTCCTTGTCTCACAACTATTATTGAGCCCAAATTACAGTTGTAAGTCATAGCATTCATTAAGCTAGTTACCATGGACCATGCCCAAATTGATAGTTTCATCTCATCTATTCTATAGTATCTCTCACTCCACTTTTTGACTTTCCAGCATTGTTATCATTTAAGTAGTAGGCTGCAGAGATAATAGAAATAATTTTAATCAGATGTTAACATTTATCTCTTGTTTAGAAGGATTGAAATTAAGATGAGGGCCACATGCTGTGCTATGGCCACAGATTGTCCAGCTGATTTCATCTAAAGCAGTGTTTCTCAACCTTGACAATTTTAAGGCATGTGGACTTCAACTCCCAGAATTCCTCAGCCAGCGTTGCTGGCTGTGGAATTCTGGGAGTTGAAGTCCACATGCCTTAAAATTGTCAAGGTTGAGAAACACTGATCTAAAGAATATTATGAAATTTGTACAATTCAGCCACTTGCCCCATGGAAAAATAGATCTTGGTTTAAGTATTTAACACTGACTGCCTTTTTTCAGTCATGATTCAATGGCAAAAATATTGATAAACTTATGGACGAGCTATGTTGGTACTATTTTGAGCAGTGAAACTCCATTCTGACAATAGGTATTTTGAAAGTAAAGAAATACCCAGATCAACTGACCTGAAGACTGAAACTGAAATAGGGTGTGATACTCTTCTGTACTTTTTCCTCCTGCTGTGGCCTGCTCTGAATTGGGACTGATGATTTGTGCCATGTTCTTAGGATTAACAGATTTTTTTTCATTCTCATCTGGAGAACATCAGATTTTAGGAAGCTGATGAAGTACATTCTGCTAGTCACATCTTTGGGTATTCACTAGCAAGTTTTCTTGCAGTGTTATCCATTGTCTGCTAAGAAATGTATGCTAGATTATGTGTTATCAAATCAGTGCAAGCTTTGTGCTTCCATTTCAGATCTGACTTATGGAAAATGATTGATATTCTGTTCTCAGAATATAACAAAATGCCCCATATGAATGCCTCCACGTCTCAGAAACAGTTATACTGATGTTATTTCTGATTCATAGAGGAGCTATAAAGCTGACTTGTAACTATCCACAGTGTGGCTTCTGGCTATTCATAATGTGATTTTTCATATTTCTGTCAATTCTGAGGATGTTTCCTTAAACAAAATTTCATCAAGGAGAAAGTTGGCCCTCACCTTATTCCTTTTATCCACTACAAACAGTACTATTTCTTTTAAATGCTTCTAACATATTCTGAGGCTCAGCTATCTTTTGGCTGGCATGACATTTAGAAAACATGTCATTCGTCTCTGGGAAAAAACATGCTTTGAGGAAGCAACAAAGAAAATGTTAGCACGGCACAGAATGCTATCAGCAACAAAACACATCAAAGTATTTTCTGAATGGTGCAAGGAGAAGGAGTAAATTATTATTCTGGGAAGAGCATAAGCAACTTTTAAGATAGAATTAAAGCTAATCCTAAATGGAGCATGCCTGTACATGATGTACCCCTTCAGGATGATGGCTGGAAAATTTCCTTACTAGCTTTAAGGAAGATGACCTTAAGCTCTGTGTTTGATACACCGAACATAACTAGAAGTGTGCAGTATTTGCATCTGAAATGGGAAAGGTGTTTCAGATCTGGTATTGGAATGCATACTATAGCTGTCAGCAGTACCTTAAAGAAACCACATGTTTCCTGGTGTTGCATTTAGGAATTTCTATTACATTTCTATTACATTTCAAACACCAGCTGTATTTGGCAAGGCCTGGCATCCAATTCCAATATATATCTTTTTAAACACTTATCATCAGCTATACTTCATATTAAACAATTGGTCCCAGTGCAAAATAACATATAGGTAGTCTTTGCTTTCTTACTACTCATTCAGCGAATGTTCAAAGTTGCAACAGTACTGAATTAGTGATACTTTTGACTGGTTCTCGAATTTCTGGTCATTGTGCCATCTCCACAGCCGTTTGATTGCAATCTGGGTGCTTGACAACCAGCTTGCACTTATGACAATTGCAACACTCTGCAGTCATGTGATTACCATATGCAACCTTCCCTGCCAGCTTCTCACAAGCAAAGCCAATGGGTAAGTCTCTCCCACCTGATAGTAGCCACTCCTAAGCCCAAAATCACCTGTGCATGCTGCTGCAGTCACCTGTGCACTCTTCCCCCTCTTAGCAGCCGCCGCCTTCCACACTGATTTTGGTTGTTGGAGGCTGACAGGAAATTGTGAGGACCTCCTTGCTTAATGATCCACGATTCCCGCTTAATTACAGCAAGAGAATTGTCAAGATTGTCAGCACTAAATGATGTGACAGGAGATTATGCTTATTCATGTAATAAAACTGTAAAGACACCTTCCTGCTATTCTAAAAGAGCAACTGGAGCTGTAAAAGCAACACTTTTTCAAAAGATTACTATTGGTCAGTTAAAATATTGGGCAGGAAAGAAAAGGAGGAGTCCAGCTTTTCAATTCTCCTTTCAAATTATAACCTTTTTAAATAAATGTTCTGCATGTTGTTGCTACTTTCATTCAGAGTTAGATCCTATTTCCCTACAAAAGTGTATGTTGCTCTACATTTCAATATTTCACTTCCATCTCTTTCTTTTTCCTGCAACAGGACTAAAAAATAGTCACTAAAAGATATCAGGTAACCCTACTATTAACTGAGTAAAGATTTTGTCTCTGGAGACATATTTGGACACAATAAAGAAACTGTGGNTGTTCCAGCGGGCAGGACTGGCCTAGGGGTATTTTAAATTGGTTTTAGCCAAATTTTAGTAGTAGCGGCCGATTATATATTTATTTTTAATGATTTTTAAAATTTCTATTGTATTGTATTAAATTGTTTTTAACTGGCTGTAAGCCGCCCTGAGTCCTACGGGAGAAGGGCGGGGTATAAATTTAATAAAATGAAAAAAATGAAATGAAAATTGCTAATGAAAGTTATTTCCGAATCACCATTATTCTGATTTACAAGCAGGATGAAACGGTTTAAAATCAATTTGAAAGTGTTCCCCTTATTGTTAACCTTCAAACATATGAAAACAGCATAGAAGCCAACTCAGCTAATCAATGGGAGAATGCAACATTGGCACACCAACCAGGACCCTGTCTTTGTGAGAAATGTGCCCACGGATGGGGAATGGTACAGAAACAATGAAGTGACAGTTTTCCAGGAAAGGAAGGAGCACATTCCTAAAGGCAGGGAGACAACAAGCGGCAGCACAGCCAGGGGCTGGATAGGAGAGAGAGGAAGAGTAAAGATAGCCAGATTCTCTGGAATTTCCCAGGATATACTCATTAGGGTGAGAGTAGTAAGAGTTTAGTCCAGCAAGATTATGTCTGTTGTGTGTAAGCAAATAAAAAACTGAATTGTTCCATGTTGTTGGGTGTAGCCTGACACTTCTTCATTCACATTCAAATATCTCATTTGGTCTTTTTTTTTTTTTTTTTTTAAAAGTGCTTACTACCAAGAAAAAGTCCCTTCAAATTAATTTAAAATGATGCAAACATGAGGTGTAGAAGTGTCAGCCCTAGCAGGTAGACCAAGAAACAGACTTTGTGTAGATCTAAGCTCCCTCTGTCCAAGCCCATCCTCTTTATCCACTACAAGCAACTTAGTATTTTACAGGGAGAGAAAAAAAATCAAGAGACGGGTTTCTGTTAATAGGAAAACAGCTCTCCCTAAGTTTTATTGAGGTCTGTTGTTATTTTGACTACAAAATACATTCAACCTGTCACACAGCAGGCCTTGAGGTCATCCTCAATGTGACACAAACCATCTTGCTAACTCTCCAAAATAATCTAACCCAGAGCAATTTGAAAACAATCTCTTTGACCATCTTAAAGCACCATCGAAACAGAAGGCCTGTTGGGCAGCTAGACAGAAGTCATTCTGCCAGCCGGTGGGCAAAAGTGAAGAGCCTCAAATAAGCAGGTGTGTGGTGGTACTATAAAATAATAATTATCTCCTGACCTGTGGCTCTGCTTCANTGTTTCATCCAGGTGACGAGGGAACTGCTGAGCAACCACACTCTCAACAACCTTCGCCGCGAAGCGAAGGTTGGAGACCGGGCGATAGTTGGCCAACTCGTCTGGGTCCAGGGAAGGCTTCTTGAGGAGGGGCCTCACCACGGCCTCTTTTAGGGCCGCCGGGAAGACACCCTCCTGCAAGGAAGCGTTAACAATTCCCAGGAACCAGGCTCGTGTCCCCTCCCGGGCTGCCAGTACCAGCCAGGAGGGACACGGATCTAATAAACATGTGGTTGCATTCAGTCTCCCCAAGACCCTGTCCACATCTTCAGGAGCAACAGAGTCAAACTCCTCCCATACAACCGTCTCAAGACCTGCTCCCGTCTCCTCCTCCTGGGCCAACCAGTCGGAGTCTAAGCCTTCTCGGATCCGAGCGACTTTGTCATACAGATACTGTGCAAAATCCTCAGCCCTCCCCTCCAGATAGCCAGATTCTCTGGAATTTCCCAGGATATTAGGGTGAGAGTAGTAAGAGTTTAGTCCAGCAAGATTATGTCTGTTGTGTGTAAGCAAATAAAAAACTGAATTGTTCCATGTTGTTGTTGGGTGTAGCCTGACACTTCTTCATTCACATTCAAATATCTCATTTGGTCTTTTTTTTTTTTTAAAAAAAAAAAGTGCTTACTACCAAGAAAAAGTCCCTTCAAATTAATTTAAAATGATGCAAACATGAGGTGTAGAAGTGTCAGCCCTAGCAGGTAGACCAAGAAACAGACTTTGTGTAGATCTAAGCTCCCTCTGTCCAAGCCCATCCTCTTTATCCACTACAAACAACTTAGTATTTTACAGGGAGAGAGAAAAAAATCAAGAGACGGGTTTCTGTTAATAGGAAAACAGCTCTCCCTAAGTTCTATTGAGGTCTGTTGTTATTTTGACTACAAAATACATTCAACCTGTCACACAGCAGGCCTTGAGGTCATCCTCAATGTGACACAAACCATCTTGCTAACTTCCAAAATAATCTAACCCAGAGCAATTTGAAAACAATCTCTTTGACCATCTTAAAGCACCATCGAAACAGAAGGCCTGTTGGGCAGCTAGACAGAAGTCATTCTGCCAGCCGGTGGGCAAAAGTGAAGAGCCTCAAATAAGCAGGTGTGTGGTGGTACTATAAAATAATAATTATCTCCTGACCTGTGGCTCTGCTTCATTTCTGACTGAAAGAGATGATAAGCAGGGCACTTTCCACTCAATGCATTTCCTCTTGAACCATCCCTGATTTACTTTAGTTGTCTAATGAAAACTACACAGAATTAGAGACACAAAAATGCTGAAGAATGCTATGTATGGGCAAATGCCTGAATATTCCATGGCTCCACAATTCTACAGTATGCAACATTGGAAGTGTACAAGCAAGAAAAATACACAACAGAAAATATTTTCAGAGCAGGGGTGTTTTGTTTCATTGAAAACAATAAGCCTTGAAAGCAGTGCTGCAGCATTGCTGTAAGCAAATAGATATTTTTTTATCTGCTAATGGTTCTTGCATTCCTTTGCCAAAGTAATCTCTTTCCGCAAAAGGGATTTCCTGACCCATCTTCCAACAGATTTCTTATACTGGAGATCAGATGTTAAATGAAGCACAGTTGTTGAGGACAATTGCCTCACCTCTGTCTTTTAACAAAGTAAATCACTTCATCTCCCAGCATTTCATCCTAATACACATATATTTATAAAGAAAAAATGCAGTTCTCAATGATGCTGTGGCTAGATATATAAACCTGTCAAACAGGCCACTGTGAATTTAAGTAAGACGAATCAGTCATAAATTGTCTAATGTAGTACTTTTCAACCAAACAAAGTTCAGACTTCCAGCTGTGGGTCCAGTTAAATTGTCATTTTCTGAGATATCCAGTGATGCATCTGTATGTGGGACCCAACTCTGAAAATAACCTCAAGAGCAGCAAGAAAGAATTACCTATCTTGGTTGCAATTGTGGACAAAGGCCAGGACCTTAGCCAGTTTGCTCCCATCCCCCCCTTTTTATGTGGCAGTAAAAGTTTGAACTAGGGAGATTTTTCCCTCACCCAAAATGCCAAATCCTGATTTCATAAGGCTCTAACTCAGGGGTGTCAAACTCGCAATGTCACATGACATATCGCGATGTATCACAACTTTTTTTCTATTGCCAGCAATGGGGTGGGTGCAGTTTTGCCATGACACATCCAGCCCGTGGGCCAGCAGTTTGACAACCCCCGCTCTAATTCAAATGGGGGGTCTTAATACATCCATATTAAGCCATACTATTGTTAAAATTGTGGTTCATAAACCATGACTTATGACTTGGCTAGAAGTGTTTACCCTTCCAGTTGTGGCACAGTCAAAAAGCCAGTGTTGAACAGTGGTCTAATGGAATGTGTGAATCCAATCTATGTGGGTATAAATGGCTGATAATGCCTTTATCGATGCTGTTTTCCTCATTCATTTTAGAGCCTATCCACTTCAAACATGTTTTTCATTCTACTTTACTTGAGGTTTTACTTGGCATTAAAACAGAAAATACTTGTCTTCCCTTTTTTTCTGCTAATTAAACATTGCACATTGCTGTTGCCAATAGGTATTCCTAAAAAGAAATATCACAAATTAGCTGATGGAATATGAATTTTAGAAGAAGGAATTTCCCTGACAAAAAAAATCAAGAAAAAAAGTTGGGACAGGAATTAGAACAACGAAGAAAATCTGAGGAAAAAATGTTTTAAAAAGGGTTAAAGAAATTTAAAAACAATAGAGGAAATATATAAAAGATAATTAACAAAGGAAAAAAGAAGACAAAACAATACTGTAAACAAAAATTAACTGCCAAATTCCAGACAACGAGCAATGCTGCCTTAAGAAAACAATGTGAGGCCCATGCTGTCTGAGGGAATCAGTGAGGAACATATGAGATTGTTACTGTTGAAAAATATTGAAAAAAGGAGGCTTTTCTAAAGAGTCGGTAAAAGAAATGTATAATCAGCCAAGTATTGAATATTTAGAAATGTTAAAGGAAGTAAACAGACTGAGGAAACTGGAGATAAGAGTAGAAAGTGCATTAGAAAAAAAGAATTAGAAGGCCCAAATTTCAGATGCAGTTCATAAATGAAAAGGCACAATCTCAGCAGGAAAATGAAACGTTGCCAAATCAGGGCTTCCATAGCTTCCAAACAAATAAAACAAACCTATGTTTTCCAAGTCTTTGGATGATATGAGAGCAGGTTGCAGTAAATGAAGTAGATTAAAATAGTGGCTTCTACTTGACTCATTTGAAGTATTAGTTACTGCAGTGTAAATTTGATGCACTTAATGGCATCCTCAGATTGAACAGTCATCCAGTCCCAATTCATTTTCAATGGGAAGGGAATCTGATCACTTGGTCACCATCTTCCTCACTATAATGAGATATATGATATTTAAATTACAACATTTATTTCTTCGATTGCATGAATGATTATTACATGTACTTTTTATGTATATAAGTATCTGTCCTCAATTGTTCTTATATTTCCCTGGTGATAGATCTCCTTTTTGACAGTGCTTTTCCAAAATTCCTATAATGTGAAAATGTTCAGTATATTCATGCTGTTTCTGCAACATGAAAATCGATATATAAAAATTAATCAGTGCACTATTTTTGAGTATACATTTGATTGTAAGAACATTTGTTAACCTTGGCTGATCTTATGATCACTCAGTAATGTGAGTCTTGCTGGATTTAGAGAATGGATAATTAGGAATTTCTGCTGGTAGAAAAATAGAATATTGCAATCACATCAGATTATAGCATGAAAGAATGGAGAGAGGTAGTATACATAAAAAGTTTCACAGTCAGTTGCGGCGTCTTTTCTCAACCTGATACTTCTTCTGATATGTTGGATAATACTTAATTTATTAGATTTTTATCCCACCTTTATCACTTTATAAGTAATTCAAGGCAGCAAACATATATAAACACTCCTTCCACCTCCTATTTTCCTCACAACACCAACTCTGTGAGAGGTAGGTTGGGCTGAGAAAGAGGAATGGCCCAAAGTCAATCAGCCAGCTTTCATGTTTAAAGTGGAGAACTTGCAATCTCCTAGTTTCCTCCTTAATCACTACATCAGGCTGGCTCTCATAAAACTTCTCATAATTACCAGAAGTTTCAGCCCAAAATAGAAAGCTATGCTTCCATTATACAACATGTGCTTTGCATACGAAAAGCTGCAAGTTCAATTCTTGTCATTTATTATTAGGCTAAAAAAGCCCTTGCTTGAAATTCTGGATTCAGTGTCAAGAATACTGGTTTAAGGCAACATGTAGTAAAGATTTCATTTCAAGGAGTAAGTCCCTTAAAACATAAGGATATTTTTTCATGATTCTACCATGAGCTGAAATTTGAATATGCTTCTGTATCATATATTTTATCCTTGTTTGCTTCTGAATCAATTATTTCCGTGTATCCAAATAAATTTAAATTTAGATAGAAGAGAATATAACAATGAAGGACAACATTCTTATGATATGTGCAACCTTGTCACCGAGTTCCCCACTTCAAGTTAACAAAATAATTTTCATGTGTTTTGTTAAAAATATTGTTTTACCTTTTTTTTAAGGACAGATTTTTAAAGCTTACCTTGAACTGAAAGTGAGTGTAATGTAGTGATGAAAATGTTGAACTGGAATTGAAGAAACCCAGGTACAAATCATTTGTCAACACAAAGCCCACCAGATGTCTTTGGACTGCTTATTATCTCTCAGCCAATTTCCTTAATTGGACAGTTGTAGATTAAAAAATTAGCAAGACACCTTTGTATACTCCATTGAGCTCCCAGAGAAAAAATAGAAATATACTTTCAGGCCACTTGGAAAATTTTCTCTTACTTATAATTTTACTTTAAAATTAAAACTGAGATTTCCACTTATTAATATATTTTAGCTTTTGAACATTCAGATAAGAGGTTAACATTATGATCTTATGATACATATTTAAATATAAGTCCCAGAGAATTCATAACTTTCTCCCAGATGAATACATTTAGGATTGCAGGATAAAAAATTAGCTGCCAAGACATTACTCTAGGCCAGGGGTCAGCAATCCATGGCTCCGGAGCCGCATGCGGCTCTTTCATCCCTCCACTGTGGTTCCCAGTCCTCCGCCACCTAAAAAAAAAAAAGTTCAATCAATCAATTCCAACTTCTCACCAAAAAAAAAGATCTCGCGAAGTTGGAATTGATTGATTGAACTTTTTTTTTAGTCCCACAAACAAAAGAAGTTTGTGTGCAGTCCAACAAACAAAAGAAGTTTGTGGGACTGCCCGCAACTTCTTTTGTTCGTAGACTGCACATGGCGGCACAGGAAGTGACAGAGGATCGCGTCGGAGCTGGAAAGAAGATGTCGCATGGGTCCGATCGGGGGCGTGGGGTGGTGGTGGTTCTGCCAAGCATCTTGTACGGAGCCGGGGAAATGGGCCAGGTGAGGGAAGCTGCCAATGCCGCTGCTATGAGGCTTGGCAGATCCCCCCCAGTGGCTATGATCCCCCCAGCCAGCCAGCCATCGCTCGACCTACCCCTCACCTGGCCGGCTGGCTGGAACAAAGCTCAGCGCTCTTCTCGTTCTCCTCCCCACTTTGCTCCATCCAAGTTGAAGAAAGCAGAGGCACAGCAGGACAATTGCTCTCAATAAGGCAGGCGCACACGAGCGAGAGGAATTCCACTGCTGTGCCTCCACTTTCTTCAACTCGGATGGAGCCGAGGAGCCGCTGAGGGCCTCTTGAGTGGGAAGGATGAGCTTTGCACACATGCCTGGGCTATGCCCTGCCACTGCCTCCCAAACTCCACCTTTGCTGCTGAGGAAAGCCACAGTGGCAGGGCACTCTGCACGGGTGAGGTAGGAGGAAAAAGTGGTGGCAGAGCACGCTCTGCACGGGAGAAGTAAAAGGGAAAAGGGGCAGCAGGGCATGCTCCGCGTGGGGGAAGTAGAAGGGAAAAGTGGTGGCAGCAGGGCACTCCATGCGGGGGAGGTAGGAGGGAAAAGCGGCGGCAGCAGGGCACGCTCCGCACCGGCGGGGTAGAGGAAGAAAGCAGCAGTGGCAGGGCGCTCCACACGGGAGGGGGGATAAGCAGCAGCAGCGGTGGAGTGCTGGGGGGGAAGCACCAGGGTTTTGTGGCTCCCTGTGTTTTTTGTGGGAAAGGGGTCCAAATGGCTCTTTGAGTGTTTAAGGTTGCTGACCCCTGTCCTAGATCATCACACGCTATTTCTGAGAGTGCTAGAAAAGTACCTACCATAGTTGGCATGTCATGAGGCAAAAGAACAAAAGAAATCCTTAACCTATTATTCGTAACACAAATCTAAATTCTTATCAACTTATATAAATTCCTTCTTGTCAATGTGTAGAGGGAGTAAGACATTAATACATAAAGTATCTGGTTAAGGAAGATTGATATATTTAAAGTAAACATATGCTAATAAAAATCTATAAATAAATAAATACATTTATTGTTTAAAAATATTTAATTCCAAATTCTGTTACATCTATCTAGTAGTTCTTGACTCAATGTCATTTTTAGTTTACCTTTTCCTTTTAGTGTTTCTTTAAAACAAACCACTTCAGGGTTTCTAATTAAAGGAAGTCACTATGTGCCTGTAATATGTTAAGTATGTACTGTATTTACTACAGGTTTGATATGCAACAATGTCTGAAATGACCAACACTGCTTCAAAAGTTGATAGTCTCCAAAGTAGTGTCTGAACGATGATCAGTAGTCCTTGAGGTATGCAAGCTAATAAGATCAACGCCTATGACGGCTGCACCACGCAACACTAAATAATGATACCATCTAGGAGGATTTGCCCGTCTTGAGTACTATTCAACTGAGGGATAATTATCACTTTGTGTAACGTATAATAATCATGCTGATATCACCTCCATTTCTCATATATTCTTGTTATTCCATATTAAAATTTTGTGCATAATTGACACTCAGATGATCTGAGGCAGTTTTATCCAAATTAGATTATATGTTGCAGAAATACCATATTTTCTCAGCCCTCAAGGAATGGGAGTTGTATGTTTTAGAAAATTAGTATTTTCCCATTTACTATCACCTCAGGGAGCATTATTTGGCATATGAATGAGTCAAGGATACAGTTAAGGTAACAGGAAAGTCTGTTGTGTCAAATATAAAACTATATTCTTCAGAGTGATGCTTTGGAAAGTCTTCATATCAAAAAAACACTTACCTCAGATCTGCTGGCAAAATCTCATGGCTATTGAGAATCACTTTGTGTAATGTAATAGAGCACAGCCTAAAATTTCTGCTCAATATCCCAGGGCTAATTGGTCAGTCTAAGAAAGGTATCCACATCTAGGATCCTTGGATTACCAAAATGAGAATGCCTCAGTCTCAAGAAGGCTCTTTCAGTATCTCATCTGCCTTCCCCCTTTAAAAAAAGTCCAGACTCACATACTATTGGATGGTCAAGTGTAGCTAACTTTTCACAATGCCACTGCCATAGCACTATATTGTCAGTGGTGGCTAGTCATAATTGCTGCAATTTTTCACACTGCTATCCAGAATTCTGTTGCTGCTACTGGACAAACCTGAAGCAGAAAAACCATCGTAATTCACTTTACTGGGATCCCTTCAAAGCTGTAGCTGCTAGACCCACTTTACTTTGGAGTTCATTACTGGAATACATTACCACCTCACCACTGCACAGAATACGGTAACTTAAGAGTTCACTTTTTAAGTCAGCAGAAGGTTCAGCTTTAATAATATAATAACTGATACTAGATTTTTTAAAAATCCAGAGAATTTTATTGATATGCTTAACAAGAAAACTCCTGCATGTTAAGGTAAAAGGATTAAAAATAATAGATTTAGAGGAAACAGTGGCACCATAATATCATTATGTTTTTTAAACAGAAAATGCAAGATTTCTGTTTCCTTTGTAGCAATATGCATCTGAAGCGCCTTTTTTCTCTGTTATATGACAATGGAAACAAATTCATTAGTGTTGTAAAAGCAACACATGGAATTTTAGAAAATATTATAAACAATATGAAGCCTCTACACTAACAGTTTACAAAGTCTATGCAACATAAGTTTTTAATGATGTAAGAAGAATATATATGTGTGTGTATATATATATACATATATACACACACACACACACACACAATCGTTTTCAAAGTCTGTTTTAAATTCCCAGAGGTTTTTTATAGACAATATGTTTGCAAACAATTTTCATGTTATGACCATCAGAAATATAAATTTGTATTATGGATGCAATTTATGTTCTGGCTTGTTTAGTAATGTGTTGTTTTGTTTCCCATTATTTATAAAACTGAAGGAGTTTAAGAAAACATTCAAAATGCTCAGCATGCACACATAAATGAAATATTTTAATGTCAGATCATATTCATAAAAGTTACATTGTTTACATAGGGTTCATTTGTGATTACGAAAAAATGTTTTAAATGAAAAGAATTATTTTTCTTATGCTGGCAATCCTATTAAACAAATTAACATGTGCTTTGGATGTACAGCTTGACAGGAATATAGTTCTTTTAATATTTCACAGGAAATTATGCCTTTTAACAATTACAAGGCTTTCATTCATAAAGATATAATAACATCTTAACTGTGATAGCTGAAATTCACCAATGATTTGAATGGTGCACAGGTTAATGTTGCTGAGAGTAATTTTTAAAAAAGTCTGAAGTGATTTTCTTCATTGCATAGTGAATATGTAAACCTATTAAGAATTAACATGATTCATAGTATTACATATTGATTTGCTTAAGATTTATTCAAATAATGGATCAAATATTTTAACAGGAGTGCAGGAAGCTACTAGCTGTTGGTCAGGAATGTCTGGTTTTAATATCAAAATACAACTTAATCAAATTTAAACATTCTAAAGTTTAATTGATATCAGGAACAGACATGCCAATTGAAAATTTGCTGCATAGTGTTCTTGTGACTGAGATGAATTATATTAATTGTGTAGGGGAAGCAATGAAAATGAAATCAGAAGAATATGAAGGAAGTAATTTTATATTGCTCAACAGCCTCTTTTGTTTCATATGCTCCAAAAACGTTTGTGAAAGTGCAGAATGTATCTACTGCATGGGTTTTGTAAAAAAAGATTTTGTAAAAATAATAATAATTTCAACAGTTATATCTGGGTTTACTAGGTTTGCATCAAGTAAAATATTTATTCATGAAACTACTGTACAGGAAACATCAAAGCGAAATGCATCATACAGAAAAAGTACACTCTAGGTGACAGATGGAAAAGTGCATGCAGGTTGCTTTAAATTTTAAGTCAGAAACAAATAATACTAATGTTGATCCCTAATACCTTAAATGAGTGAGAAACTTCTCTAAATTTACCAAAAATGCCATCAAACATATATGACTAATACACATTGGCAAGCAGTATGAATGAATTCAGGTTTTAGATCTTATTTTACAGGTATTTTTGCTTGACAAATGTGAGTTTAAATAGATTCATAAAAAAGGAAAAATCTTCTCAAATTGGACTGGGAAGTTCTGCCAGGTTGCTCTGATGTCACACACAGCCTCCAAGTGTTTAAATAGACACCATCAAATCACATATGTCGTGTTAACATTCAGGAAATGACATTGAGTCTGTCTTTAAAGAATTATTTTTGGCTCAATAAATTTTAAATGTATGGTTTATCATAACCTAATATTGTCTTTGTCTTCACTGCAGTGGATTTCCGATCAAACTTTCCCCTTCTTTTAATACTTTAGGGAATTTTCAAACGTCGGGATGTTTGGCTGTAATGCCCCAAGATTTGTTCTCCCTGAAAGAAATCATAGTGACAATTTATTAAACTACAGAGCAACCTGGCTTTTAGGGGTCTGTACTTTTAGATTGTGTTCAATATACCTAACAACTAAATTGTGATGCATTTCACCATAATTATTTATTATATTTTTCATGCAATTACTACTTCCATTCCTATACTCTCTGGGCTTTGGGTTTTAGATTTATTTGATAGGGGTTGGAATTGGTTTTATTTTTTAATGATTTTAAAAGAAATATGCCAGCCTGTTCTTAAAACACAAACAGGTGCAACCCAGTAACTGTTGTATGTGATTAAGTCTCATTAAATGCAATGAAATGAATTCAATCAATATTAAGTCCCATTCTATTTAATGAGACTTAATTTGGTTTAAAATTTTAAATTGTGCTCTCTATGACTTGAAGGGAATTCCCATTCTAAGCCACCTCAAACTAGTTGAATTTGCGTTCAATAGGACTCAAATTAATTACAATTAACTTGTCCAACTTTTCATTGGCCTTAAGTATAACTAGAGCTCATTGGATCAGAGCTATATTGTTAAACACTGCAACCTAAGATTGGCTTGTAATATCAATCAGTGGAGCATTATTTTCAATTTTTAAAAATAGAAATCTTAAATTACATCAGGTATATTATTATTAAACAAAAACTAGAAGTAATCTTATTTTGTAATTGCTGTAAGATTCCCATTAATGTGTTAAGTACTTCACACAAATTCACACATACTGTAAAGCAACACAACACACTGCCAGTCAGGAAAGACTCCAATTTTTTTTAAAAAAAAGAAAACTGAAGGTAAATAAAACTCCTTTGATTCAAAATGGTTTATTCACACAAATTTAATAGGATATATCACAATTGTTTGGTCCATAAATATTTAGGGGAAATAGTTTCTATACAATGCATTTTTCAATAAAACAAAGAAAACATGGACAACTTTGCTAGACCACTTAACTGTACTATAAACACGAAGCTCAATATATAAGATTATTGAATTTATCAACTATATCCGAAAGAGTGCACAACTGCTTTCTATGACATGTTTGTCCCCTCTACCAGGTTACACCATAAAAAGAGTTTCAGAAATAAGAGGTAAAACAGTACAAAACTAGTGAGGTGTCAAAAGGGTTTAAAACAGTTAATTTAACAAACAACACATATATATCCTGATTTTTTTTTCCACAAGCTTACTCCCAAGTTATAGCATAAGGCACATTGTAGAACTGAGTTATAAGAAGTCTACTTAATAAAGTAGATCTATAGTACCATATAGTTGTTCTGTCAAAGAACAAAATTTATATGTATCAATTTTTGTACCTGTAAAAGTGTATTAATAAAGATCTCAGCCTTTCCAAGGTTGTTTGGTCTGGTTAGTGGTAAATGCCCATAAGGTAATAGAAACAGGAAAAGTCCAAGATTGGCACCTCAATCCTAACTATATCAACTTGGAAGTAAATTCCACTCATGTCAATTGAACTTCCTTCCTTCTAAATGTGCTTTAGGTCAGGAGCCTTAAGCCTTCTAGAAGATCATGACCACACTGGCTAAATATATAACAACAAAGACACATTTTCTCCATTACAGTGTTAACATCTCTTCCATTGTTTTTTCTTTAAAAAATAAGCTACTTTTCTGTGCTAATTTTCTAAAAACCCTGAGCAAAAGTTAGAATAATGCACTTTAATATGGGCAGTGAACTGTCACTATGTATCCACTCATTATTGGAGATCAAGCCCCCCCCCACTTTCAAATAATCAATTAAAAAAAGGATTTTAAATAAAATGAGAAGGGTATGATGTAAAGGAAAGGGGAAGAGAACAAAGAAAAGATGGATAAAATATAAAATATTGTGCAAAAGTTATTCTTAACAATCTATCCAAAACATGATTTTGATAGTTTTTGGAAAGTCTCCTCCCCTGTTTAGTGTTTTATCAGAAGAAAGGATACAAATGAACATTCACCACTGCCCAGACCATTCAGACTTTAGCTTAAACTAAAAAAAAATAAAAATGAACCACTTGCAAATGTAAACTAGGAAAGGTGTTTCCGATCAGCAATACATCCACAAGGCTTCTGAGTTTGGCAGCTTCCGAGAATTTCAGTTTTCAAAAGGATTTTGTTTTTAATGTAAAGTGTTTTCTCATATTAGAAGAGAGCTTTTGCTTGCCTTTTTAATGAAAAAAAATGGGGACAGGGGGAGCGATCATCATCCAACACGGAATTAAACTCGTATACAGGGCAATCCAAATAATGTCTAATCAAAAATTAATTCCATTGGGTCCAATGGGACTGATTTTCAATCACATTAAGACTACATTTTTAAATCCCATTGAATTATGCTAGAATCACCAAATGTGGCTGTAAGTCTGCTAGAGCAGTAGGTCTACCTCTGCATGTGTTATTTTGTGTATTAATTATAAATTCATACACACAAATTAACCCTAGGTGAAGTTCCATGTAGCTAGCGCAGTACTATATATATATATATATATATATATGTTTACTTGGAAATAAGCTCCCAGTGAGTTAAAACAGGCAGACTTACAATATGACAGTAGCACAGTATTACTGTATTCACATATTTGCTGAACTTGTCTTTTGAAGTTAATACATTAAAATGGCCAGCATTTACCCATATTAGAAAAAATGCAAGTATGTTCAAAACATCCAAGAATAAATATCTTTAAGTAATTGTTCAAACATTTTAAGAAATTATATTTTGCCTATTTCCATCTTCTTCTGAAAATGATTGAAAATCTGAACAGTTACTTTAATAATGGAAATTCATGTTTTTAAAGATGAAGGTTAGTAATTTTGTAAAGATTATGATTCTTTTTTTATACTTATAGTACTCCACCTTGTCCTATTGAAATGTAAAAGTGTTTAATATTCACATGCTGGATTTTACACTTATTAAGGAAAAAACACTATCCAAGACAGATACTATAACGGCTGCAATCCCCAAGCCATTAGGCTCAGAATAAACCCTCTTGTTTAGATATAATTAATATAGAGCATAAAGCATTACCATTTTAATAGGGAAATTTTTTTAGCCTCAAACTACTGATAATATCTAGCAAAATTTATGTACTTTGAAATCCTTTTTATTTCCATGGGACAACATTGAGTAGACATTTAGTTCTTCCCTTTAAATCAACAGGATTGTTATTTAATTTAATCTTTGGGTATGTTAGTGTTTTGCTATCAGTCCCACTGCAAACCAGATGAAGCTTGAAACTATATTTGTTTGTACAGTTGAATAGGGATTAGCCCCAAGCAAATGTTTCTAAGATCAATGTATTTTAGAAAAAAGTTTGTGTTAGATAATACAACCAACATTCATACTGTCTGAGGCTGTTCTATTTTCCAGCAGTATTTACTAGCCTGCAGGACAGAAAGTTAACAATTGACATTCATAAATGGCCTAAGTTAGCTGAAAAGGTAATGTAGTCTAAATGTTATTCATTGTATGTACGTAGACATAGCTGCGGTATTACAAATCCTGAAAAATAATATAGCTAAAACATGGAATAAGTGGCAGGGTTCATATACTACATACTGTTTAATTTGGTCTTAATGTGTTATGTGATACAATAGTTTGTAAATTAAGAGTTTGTGACTTAACTAACTTAAACCCAGTAAGTTAAGGTTTATTCACTAAACAATGGTTTAGCATGATACATGAAATCTGTTAATTCCTTGCTCATTCAAGGTCTTATATATAATACATTTTCAGAAATAAATTTCCTTTTGTTTTAAAGAAGGTTGATGGGCAGAAAATGGGCAGAAAAATACAGAAAATAAGATTTTCACATTTAGGCTATCAGTTTTTATATATCTGAAGAGGCTTCTAAACATTACAGCATAAAGCATCATACAGAAGCCAATTAATAAATGAAGAATTCACATGTTTTTTGGGGGGGCTGGAGCCCATTATTTCCAGGGCACACTACTCCCTCTCTTATTAAGCCTAATAAAAACTGTGCAAACCTCAGTCCCAAGCAAAACTTTTACAACTTTTTTGTATGCATAGAAAATGAAAGAAAGTACAAAATGTAAGTATCTGAATGACAAATTGAGGATTAAAAATTTGAAATGCAAATAATTCCTGGGCAGCCTTTCAGTATGAAATACTGGCATTGATTAAAAATGGTCAGAGCATGTTGGCATCTAAAAATTAACTGAGCAAACAGTCACAGACATCTGGGCAAGTAGACCACAAGTATCTCTGACATAATTATGTTAATACTCAACCCATATGTGATTTAATTAGGTGACCTGTATATGAGCGAGACTCCTCTGCAGGACATGTCGTATGCCATGTCTCAGGATGAATACAAACAACTGTCTTAACACACATCTGTAACTGATGTGCAATAACATTATAAGAACTGACTTTAGAGCATGATAGTTTGATTCTTTAGGCTCTTCCTACTCAGTTGGTTCCTTCTATATATCCCAATGTGTATATTATTTGAATTTTGTGCTTTACAACTTTTTTCTTCAGGCTATGCTGGTTCCTTGTAAGTGGCAGGTCAGTCATATAATTTGATGCCAAAAGCAACCATCACTAGTTTGGCATGCCAAACCAAGTCACATCATAACACGGTAGAATGCAAATTGAGTAGGTTTTGTACATGGCAAACATATCATAAAGACAGCTTCCAAATTGCAGGGAACCACCATAGAATAAAGAAAGCAAGTTACACAGATCACCTGACTTAGACCAAAAGAGCTTGGTCAGCCTTGCTCAGCGGGATTTCCTTTCAATTGTTTATATTTTTTATGATTCAGATGCCAATCATTTGAAGAAAACAAACACTGATCTATTTATTTGAAAATACAGCTTTATGATTAATATATCAACCATTTTGCCCCCAGCAAATTCTGGAAATAAGGAACATACAATTTTAAGAGGCACTTAAACCTTCCCTTTAATTAGGCAATGATTAAAAGAAAATTCAACAACAATTTATAGACAAGTTCATGTTGCATTATAATAGAATTCTATTACTGCAAACTCATTTGCCAAGTGGTTGTGGGTGCTACACACCAAGATGGTTTTCCCAAATATATTGTGGTGTTGTTTATTTTTTTTTAAAAATGTTGCAAATAATATTAATAGTAATTATAATCATATAATGGAGAAAGAAGAAGAGGAAGCAGAAGTAACGAATAAGAATTTTGAAATCAAATGTTAGAAAATGTTTGTTAAGGTAGTTTGTGAGGGGCTCGCGGAATCGTGGCTGTCCATGTTAGAGGTCACTGATGATACTACAGTGATAGTGGGATTGGTCAGGTCTGTTAAAGTGGTCGCAGTGCCGGGTGGAGTGAGAGCGCCGCTGTCTGCTGAGGGCGGTGCCGGAAGTGACGTGCCATCAGCTTTATCAACACCCCCATTCTCCTGTCGCAAAAGATTCCTTCTGAATTTGGCTCTTGCGTTTTGGAACCAAACCTGCAAACCAATCCCAATTGATTTCTTTACCAACGTTAGCTTTTGTTTTTGACTATCTTTGCTTCTTCCTATTTCTGTTTGCATTTTAAAGGATGGTGGGTTTCTTGTTTTGCCTTTCTCCTCCTTCCCCCACTGCACTGATCACACTTACTGCTATATTATCTGGGGACTCTTTCAATGATAATTCACTAAGACTATCAAATAATCCTTTTAATGGGCACCTATGGTTGTTTTTGTTTTTCACTTGTGCCATAACATCTTGATAAAATAAATATTCTTCTAAAAACTCTTACGATCATTTAAAAACATGGAGACTATTAAAGGCAGAATGAAAGAATTTGTGCACCACTTTTCTTATGTGGTTTCTGTGTGTCCTATTTCAAAGCTGAGCTAGTTACGTTACGATCACTGGTCTCTTGCACTTAAACTCCTTCCACTGATTTCTGTTGGCTTCTATGGAGTTGGCCCACAAGTAATGATCTAAATCATTTATAGGTATGATACATTATGGCCAGAACCCTGTATCTGTTAAAAATATTATAACTTCTTCCAAAATTATTGGTTTTTTTCAACTATGTTATGAAAGAGTCAGATTTGAGAGCATCACATCTTACAGAGCAACCCAAAGATAACAGATTAAAGCACTTTACATACAACACAAATCCCATGTGATGTATTAATTGCTGTACTGCACTGCTTCAGAATTCAGTGGTGAGAATTAAATCTATGAATGTTCTCTATGCAGTCCTCCAGAAAATCTTCAATGTATAGTGTTAAATCAACTTGCTAGTGACACTATGAGGCCAAATTGTTTTCCTTCACATCATCTTAGTATTCTAATATAATGCAGTATAGCAACAAATACTCCCATAGGATTGTTGACTGTATATAATAAAACTCAGTTCATGTTGACACACAGGCCTCTTGAGGTTACTTCTGGCTAATAAAAATGGAGAAATGCAGTAAAATAGATTATTTGCCTTAAATTCAATATCCAATTACTGTTTTAATTACAAAGGATACCAGTATATTTTACATATTTCCCATCCCAATCAGAGCAAACAAAATTGATTTTCCTTCAGTCCTGAGAGCAGTAGCTCTGGAGAGAAGCATAATTGCCCACTTAAATATACCTTCAGTACCTTTGGAGGATAAGATCTGAATATGTAAATGAATACCTATTTATCTATTGGAGGAGTCGGCTAATTTAAGATGGCAGAAGGGAAATCTAAGGGATATGCAATTTTTAAATGGAGAGAAAGGAATGGAAGGGAGACACTTATAGCAAAGGCTTCTTACCTGCAGAACTCTCTTAGTTAGTCCAGTTTTCTGGGCAAGCTGCTTGAGGTCCTTAGCATCTGGATTGTGATTAATGGCAAAGTAGGATTTCATGGTACGGAGCTGGTGATGTTTAAAAGAAGTGCGCATGCGCTTAGTCTTCTGAGATGGGGGATAAGGCTGCTGGTCTCTGTCCAGATGGTCTGCCTCATTTTCATTACAACCTGTTTGGGAAAACAACAAACAACAACAAAAGAATTGGAAAGCTGAAAATAAGCAATGTGCGTCTATATCTGTATACATGGACAAAAAGAACTCCCGATATAATATTAACGTATTTCCTTCCATTGCAGGATTACAACATTAATATCACTTAATGTATTATATGCATAATATGAAGAAAATGATGTGATACAGTCCTGGACATCATTCCAGACAACAAGTTGTTTTCATGTCCTTCCATTTTTAAAGCAATCCCTGCTGCCTATTTATTTCTAAAAATGTGAAAGTAGAACATAATCTATAAGATATCCTAGTACAAAATAGTAAAGTATAATTAAAGAATAAAAATGAACCTAATACGGTAAGAGAAAAGTACAGGATTTTTAAAATAACAGCAGCCCTGAGTCACTTGCTGTGACCCAAATGCAAGAATAAAAAGCAGATCTTTACATGTGTCACCGAAACAGTCTGAAGAAGGGGCACAACATGGAGGAGGAGAACCACACTTTCTTTTAGTGCATGCTTTACCAGAAAGAGGGACCCCAAACATGGGAAACCAAAGATTTTATAGAAATTGAGAATTGCAAGGTGGAAAATCCTAAGGATCCGATTTACTGGCCAGTCCTGATCAGTGTATCTGGAATGAGATCTCATGGTAGGCAGCAGAGTTTGGAAAGACCTTTGTGAAGGAGATAGAATGATAGAGGATGGAACGTTGGGGGTTCTTTAGGTTGCAATTTCCTCCTGTGAGTTTTCCCTTGGTATTATGAAGGAAAGGGTGCACTCTTCATTTTGTTTGTTAGATTTATTTTCTCCATGAGAAATGTCACTGTAAAGCAAACAAAGTTGATTTCTTCCTAGATTCTCAGAAAAAGTGTTTTCAGAGCTGAGGTGCCACGATAGAGAAGGCCCTCCCCCAAGTCCCCATGTAAAGCTCTTACAACAGAATATGGCTAGGCAAGTACACACTAGGAGAGGCACTCCAGTGCTCAAGTATCAGGGCTCCATATCTTAAATGTCATTATTAAACTTCCATCTGGAAGTTCAGGCAGCTAGCAGAGCTTCCTTAGCAGTCTTGCCACTCTACTCAGTATTAGCTGAAGCTTTCAAATAGTTCAAGGACAAATCTACTCTACAGTCAACTAACCATAAAAATTACCAGAAAATGAATTACAGGCAGTCCTTATTCAGCAACTAACTACTAATTCAGCAGCCATTCAATGTTATGACAATGAATTTTGACTGTTCCTTGTAGTTGTGGCTGTTGCAGTGTTCCCAGTCACATGATCGTGATTTGGGTTCCTGACAATCAATTTGCAATTGCAATGGTCACCACATCCTTTGCTCATGTGATCGCTATTTGTAGCCTTCTCTACCAGTTTCAACAAACAAAGTCAATGCGGAAAACAGCAGGAGGTCACCAATAGCAATCATATGGCCACAGGACACTGCAATCGCATCGATTTGCCCAACAACAGAACTGTCATAAGTTGGCACAGCCACATGACTCTGCACTTTACAACTGCATCATTTAACAACACAATTGCTAATTCCAATGACTGTCCTTAAGCAAGGCTTACCAATAGAGGTACAAGGCCATCCCTGTTTAAAGAAAAGTGTCAGCTACAACTGGCCAAATATTTTATAGTCCATTAAGGCCACTTGGATCTTTGAGTAATGGAAACAAATCTAGGAGAATATAAAAACTATTTACACTTCTGCTCCTCCAGGAAGAACAGAAGTCCATCAAAAATGATACTTACCCAATTCCAGACACATGAGCCATCAATCCACAGCATCTCTTTCTGAATTCAATTAATACAATTAATACATCTAGCACCCACCAGATCTTTTGAACTAAAATTTCATTGACCTCTTACTGCTGGCCATCAGAATATATATATATATATATATATATACTTTGCCCTGTTGCATTTATTTAGCATAGAATATTTTTTGACATGCAGCAGCATTAAAGTTGGTATGGATAAATATTCTTCACCAACACAATGCTGAATTGGAAGTGATATAGTCTGGAAATCTACTGCTTCATTCAGCATTAGCTCTAAAATGATAAACCAAATAATGGGATGAGTGATGATTCAGTAAAAATGAAAAAGCAGCCACATGGTTGTTTCCTTAAAACATACATTAATGCACCATCTGCTAAGGGTGCCTGCCAACTTTTACTCCTTTTACTTTATTTTGAAGGCACATTTCTTCAGGAGATAAGAAAGCCTTTCAAATGTTATTTATTGTAGTTCTGAAACTTTACTCAGCCAACTATGGGCAGATTATTAAAGCTTATAAGCTGTTTCCTTTACTCAAATTAATATGAGTGTGCTGTGCAGCAGAGAAAAGCTTGCAAGAAAAGGAATCAACTTGTATTTTTTTTTCTTCATCACTTTTCTTCTGTAATTGCCATCAATCTAATTTCTCCATAGAAAGGATACTAGACCCACAATTGTACATTACTGGATAGTGCTATTACTTTCTTTTCCCCTACAAACATGAAGAAAAATGAGAATTGGAGCAGCCCATACCCATCCTGAATAAAGCAACAAAACATGTTCTTATTAGATATTTAGACTACATCTTTAATCAGTTTGGACCAAGGGCATAATGGTACGGTATCTTAATTTGCTTCCAAAAAGCAAGGAGAAAGATCTACGACAGAGAGTTCAATTAAGTGGGAACTACATGTCTTTTGTTCTATGCCACATCTTCCACACAAGGAGGTGGGATGCTCAACAGAGCTCTTCTCAGTAACCAGACTTGGCATGAAGATTTGACTTGGACAAGGAGCCTGATCTGTGTCAGCTTCTCTGAACAGGGTTCTAGAGATTATGACTAGCACTTTGAATTGTGTATGGAAACTACACATAGCCAGTGCAGTGATTTCAAATTAGGTTTCAGTCTACACTGGCTGTCCCATCAGTAGTCTAACTGCAGCGTTTTGTTCTAGCTATAGCTTCTGGGTCATCTTCAAAAGCAGCCCCTTAGAGACCACGTTCCTGTAATCCTGTAAGTCTCTAGGCCAGCAGCTCCCAACCTTTTCTATACCCCGCATCCCTAGAATGCTTCGGATATATTCTCGCACCCCTTACAAAAGTTCAAAATAACAGCAACGAATTATGCATATACACCTCAATTTTGAAACTTCTAAACCCAAGTTTTCGGACCTCCTGGAATATCATCTCACGCCCCCAGTTGGGAACTCTAGGCAGACACAAATTAACATTGCCAGAACATCCTGAACCATAATTACTTGGACCATAAGCAACAGTTGTAGACCGTAACTGGCATCTCAGATGAAGCTGGATGAAATCCCCTAGTCATGACTTCTATTTGTTGCTTGAGCAATAGGCACAAGTCCAGGAAGATCTTTGGATCACAGACCCCCTTCAGGAAAAGCATGACCTGATCCAGGATTATCACCAGTCCCCAGGTGCTTATAATAAACAGCAGCTCCATGTTGGAGAGAGCACCAGGATTTTGTTTTCTTGTGCAGAAGGTATGCTTTTTTGCCTTCTGACTCAAGCCTGGGCTTTGGTGCTAAAGTGATCAATTCTAACTGTTAGACCATTAAGAACAAGCAGATTAAGAGGTAATATATGATACATATGCAGTTCCTGCTGGAAAAAAGGATGGAACAATGTATGAATCCAATAATCACATATTAGGAGCCACCTTTAGCAGGAAGCGATGGTTTCTTTTTGTTTCATGCTTCAGTAAGTATAGATGTTATATGACATGGCTCTGTATAAACTTGCTTTTATATAGATTTATGTTCTACTGTTGGCTGTAACACCGCCATGAATCCTCAGCAGGATTAGATCATTGAGAAAAGTGTAAATTGTAGACCATTGACTCTTGGCTTTTGAGCTGTCACTGACACTGCAGCTGTAGTTGCGCAACTAAAAATGAGCCAGTTACCTAAAAAATAAGCAGCTTTCTAAAATCCTGATTCTATTATGTGGAAAGAATCCCTGCAAAGATCAATAGGACTCAGAACCGTCAAAACATTTCATACCAGAATACAAGTGAATTTGTTTTAACTATTAAGCATGAAGTATTATATCACTTTTCAGGAATGATTTAATAAAGCTAATTTCATCATGCAGGAACAGAATAAACAATGTAAATTTAATTTAATTGTAATGATTGATTCTAGGAAGGAATTGAATTAGTCCATATTTAAAGTATGTTTGAATATGAATATGAATTTTCATTTAAAAAGACATCTTGGAATATTTCCCAACAGTTGGCTGGAATTCTTTCACAAAGTATAGCTATTCCCCATCCCAATATGATGGAAAACATAGATTATACTATACATATTACAGCAGTCCAAGGAGACAGATTGTGTGTGTGTGTGTGTGTGTGTGTGTGTGTGTGTGAGAGAGAGAGAGAGAGAGAGAGAGAGAGAGAGAGAGAGGAGGGAACATTTTATAACTGCATTTGCCTTCTATTAAAAGAAAATAACAGAACTGAAATCCTGTCTTCTCAACTAAGTTGTGAAAGAATATCCAACAAATGCTGGTTTAATGATTTTCTAAACTTATTTCACCACTCCCACCTGATAAGCATTTTCGGTAAATTTAATAAGAATAATTTGGAAAAATACCAGGGAGCCAGAGATGACAGATGCTTTTTGTATAAGGTAGCTTTTTTTTCAGCAGCAGAAAGATATATTTAAAGACATATGAGAATGATTTTTGAAAGAAGATAATTCTATTAAATGGGGGAGGGGGTTTAAGAACACTTTAGTATTTGACATAGTTTCTCATCTGAAGGCCAAAAAGCATGGTCCTCAAAGAGAAAACTAAATATAACAATAGTTACACCCTTCAAATATATTTGGATTACAACTCTACAGCTCCTAGAATTTCTAGCAGCTCATTAATTTCACGCTTACAGAGAGCTATTGACATTGTAAAACCATTATATTTAAGAAGGTGCAAAATGAAAAAAAGCTATTTTGGTTCATTAATTTTTGGAAGATGCCTATGGTTTAGGCATCAATTGGTTCTAAACCTGACTCAAATGTGGTTATTCTATACTCTATACAGAACATCTATTCTCAAGTAACATTCAAATAATTCTTGACTTCTGACAAGTATGGAGAAATCCATACATTATTCTTGGAAATCTTGCCATTACCTTTTCCCCAAGGCTAGGAAGAGGTTTATAATCTAAAGACATTTCCATGGTTAAGGCAGGACCAAAACCCAGATTTCCCAGCTCCCAGTTCAGTACCTTAACCTAGACCAAACTGCCAAAGTTCTCTTTTACATAATGTGTTATAGTGTGATATTCCTGATTACACGAGAAAGAATTACCTTTGAGGATCAAACAGAAAAATATTTACAGGTAGTCCTCAACTTATGATAGTTGGGCCCAACATTTCTGTTGTTAAGTGTGGCATTTATTAAGTGAGTTTTGCCCCATTTTATGACCTTTCTTGCCACAGTTACATGAATCACAGCAGCTGATAAGTTAGTTACACGGTTGTTAAGTGAATCTGGCATCCCCATTGACTTTGCTTGTCAGAAGGTTGCAAAAGGTGATCACATGATCTTGGGACACAGAAGAAGTCATAAGTATGAGTCTGTTGCTAAGCATCTGAATTTTGATCACATGATCAGGGGGATGCTACAAAGGTCGTACGTGTGAAAAACAATCATGTCACTTTTTTCAGTACTGTTGTAACTTTGAATGGTCATTAAATGAACTGTTGTAAGTCGGAAGACTACCTGTAGTAACTTCTTCATTTAGTGATTCCAAAGCATCCATCTATATAGTATGCTATTGAGCTATCATTAATTTGTGCATCATTCTTGCTGCTGCTGTTGAAAAGTTCTACATTTTGATATTCCTCAATTTCCTCCTATTTTTGGAGGGTGTGTTTTTGCAAGCTGATTTATAGAGTAAAACATTTCTTCAGAGAAGGACAAATATAAAGCGATAAGTCTCAGGACAGGTAATGAAACTTGATTGTCCAAAGAATATTGACATAAGGAAAATAAAATGGGGAAAATAAGAGCAAAGACTTCATTGTTTCTTTGTTCCACTGCTGCCAATGGAAATATAACTAGCTATTTCTCATTCTATTGATATGAGTGGCATTGGTATTATAGTAGCTGCTGATGCTCTTGAGAGGAAAAAGACATTCTCACCCTAACTAGCGTTTTTGTGAGCCATTGCAGTTATAAAAATATGGCCTGTCCATTCCTTCCTCTTTGCAAACAACTATATCACTGAGGTCACTTCTCTGGAGAAATAAAATGATTTGTGTTCTCCTGACTGTACCTTAAAAGTGAAACTGTAAGGTTTTCTTCCCTTAGCATTTGCAGTGGATTGTGCTACCATTTCAAAACAAAACAAGAGCACCATTGGCACCAGTGTATTTGCTAGTAAACCTCCATCAAATTATGGCAGTATGAAATGCATCTGATCAGGGTGCAAGTCAGCTAGACAGTTCCCTTTGATATACTATTCCATTTTCCCTTCCCCCTATTCTAAATCACCTCCATTGTACAGTTAATCCTCATTTAGCAACCACAATTGGGACCAGCCATTCAGTCTTTAAATGAAACGGTCCCTTTACTAAGTGAAACCGCAACTGTACTTATGATCTTACTTCAACTTTCCTTTGCTTTCCAAACCTGCAAAGGTCATAAATGCAAAGAATGGTCACAAAGTTACCTTTTCATCACCATCATAACTATGAAAGGTCGCTGTACGAGGCAATCACTAAATGAGTACCGCCTGTGCCTTCAAAGCCACTTAGAGAAATTCTAACAAGAACACTAGATATTTTCAGTCATTCGCCATAATTATTACAGACATTAAATATCAGCCCGAACACAATGACAAGATGGCACCTTCTGTCTTACTTTAACTGGGGCAATGAAACACCATTCTTCATTCTATCTAAGGATGGCAGGCTAATGTAAGGCCTATGGCAGATGATACAGCTCATGACCTTGGATCCCGGCATCTGCTTTCTGAGACGGTTCTACCAAATGATGAGATTGGCCCTGAACAACATCCCGCAGCAATGCGCTCTTTTAATTGTTTCAGTGCAATGGGAAAAAAATATTTGGTATAAGAATTAGGATTTCAAAATTGAAGAAAGTTTAAATATCATTCAATTTTCCAAATGGGTGAAAAATCAACTGCATATTTTATCCCAAGTCCCAGAGTTACCTCCCTTCTTTTCTTTTTATGTGGTACCTTAGGCCTTGAACAGTCACACCAGGTTAATGAACAGAATAAAAAGAAGAAGTTGCAGATACATAACTTCTACCACATTAGAAAGCCAAATATTCTCTGGATTTGCCTAAACCCAATGACATCCAGTACTGGTGTGCAAATGTCATTGTCTCACAAATTGGAGTGCTCTCCACCTGTTATACATGGTAACCCACCAGTAACTCCCATCATCTTCCCGTCTGAGCAAAATACCTCACATCTCTAGAGAATAGGTAAGCAAGTAATAGGTTCTCAGCCCCATTTGGCCATCTATAAAACATAACAATAACAGCTTAACTATATAATTCCTGTTCAATGACCCAGGACTGCGCTTTGCTCATTTGAAAGCCTCAAACAGCTGACAGTCCATTGATCAGGAACAACAATTTCACAGGACTTGTCAGGACTTACAGAGTAGGAAATGACCTCAGTGCTGCCTGAAGGCAACCAAAGGAAATATAATTTCTATAAGCTTTTAAAGGAAGTATTTTTTTTACAACGCATTGCCATATTTTGCTATCTTGCTTATGTAATTGTTGACTTGATTTTTACCACCCTTTCTGTATAAAATGGCGACTAACCAAATTTTAGAAACAAAATGTTCACAATATGTTTGCCTATTAACAGCTCAGACTTCAGACTCTTGACCCTTTGACCTCCATGATGTCTGTCCTTAGCAAATGAATTCTTTTTTCTCCATCTTCTCCTGAAGATATCTCAGACGGCTTGGAACCTTAAATATCTGCTATCCCAGATGGTTAGAATTCTCTTCCCTCCAATTATTTTACAGCATTTCTGCATTATGTATGCTTTTAAATAATTTCGTTGTCTTCTCAGTTTTAAGCTACTGAATTATTTTATGTATGGTTCAAAATAGTCTTCTAAAGTAATTCTAAGGTAGCAAATTCTCAGGAAAAGAACTGGCATGCACTTAGGAGCAATCCTTACATATATTTGTCTTTGTGATGTTTCTCAGCCCTTGGCAATTACTTGTCAGTAATAATTTGAAAGTAAATACTACATATAGTGCACAGTAGGGCTGTGTATGCTTCAAAAATGATTCAGAAGAAGCACTTTGGACCTCACATGAGCACAGCACTTCTCCTCTATTCACTAAAACAGCCTGTCATTTTTCAGGTTTTCACACTAACCTGAAATAAAGGAGCTGCTTTAACAAACGCCAGAAAAGAGCTGGACTCATGTGTATTTTGAAGAGCTTCTTCTGAATCATTTCTGAAGTGTGCCGAGTCATGGTAGACAGAATATGTGCTACAGGGTTATATGTAAATATATTACCCCATCCTCTCCTTACTCTGTCAAACATTAGCACTGACCATAAAAATGAACTCTGTGATTACAGAAGTAGACAACAATCCAAGGATACTTATCACTAAGCACATTGATTTTGTATGCAGACTGAATATTCTTCACGCTTTTGTATATTTCCACCTGCAACTAGACTACCAGCAGATCAGAAAAAGCTGGTATGTTACTGGAGAAAGCCACACAAAACCACTTGTTTAATCCCTTTTTCACTTGTTTCAGCTCTTACTCTAAAACATAGTATACTATAACCTGCTCTGCAATCCTATTATATTCACTAGAATAGACATGTCAAACACAAGGCCCGGGGGCCGGATGTGGCCCGCGAAGAGGTTTCATGTGGCCCGCGAAGCCATCCTGGAAACAGTGAGGGAACGGCCCCCGCTGCCTTGGCCCTGGTCAGCCGGGAGCCAATGTACAATTTTGTGGTGGCCATCAATGCTGAAACGCATTCAGTCTTAGCTCCACAAGGCCGTTAGCTCCACAAGGCCGTCTAGAAACAGCGAGGAACCAGCCCCTGCTGCGTCGGCCCCGCCCCCTGGGTGCATGCTGGGGAAGTGTCACCTTTTGTGAGGAATGAAGAAATGGACCATGCCTTGGCGCTTGCCCTGGTCCCACCCCCTTCTGCCAGAGACCCTCAGATCTGTCCCACTCCTGCCCAGGCCCCCACAGGCACCCTTGACACGAACAATGTAGAGTTGGCCATGCCCACCCAGTAGGCCACACCCACTCCATCCATGCCCAGCCCCCTGAGGGCAACCTCAATGCTGATGTGGCCCTCAATGAAATTGAGTTTGACACCCCTGCACTAGAAAAATCGATGGACGTTTCTCTTGGGGAAGGTGTTTGGGTTCAAAATGTTCTAAAACTATATAGTCCTCCATCTCTTTTGTTCTACCTGCTTTCTCTACGGAATTCACATATTATATCCCTTTATTTAATCCTGGATATTTTCCAACACTATATATATAATACACTATATATACTGTGTGTGTGTGTGTGTGTGTGTGTGTGTGTGTATACATACATACATACATACATACACACACACACACATATAAACTTGATAATCAAATAGAGCAGATAATTATTTTTCCATCACTAAAAGATATGTTGATTTTTAAAAAATGAATCAGAACAAACTAGACTTGTATTAAATTAATCATTTTCCACCTACACAAAATATACTTGGGATTAAGTTTCACAAGGTGTGTTTACAACAAAATGAACAGGGCTGAATGCTCTTCTTCGGAGTACCAGATTCCAACACCCAATTATTCCTCTTTTACTACATTATTTTGCTTCCTTCCAAACAGTTAACACACTGTACTTGCGAAAGATGATCAGCATTAATCATGCTGTTTTGGGGCATTCACCCCCATTAATTCTTTTCTGTAATGTGTATGAGTGCATTCACTTATTGAGAAAATTTTCCAAATTCCTTTGGTTCTTAATTTCTTTTTGTTTCAGTTTTGAGATTAATTGAAGTACAGTTTTTCCATACTGGTAATCCTTGTGTGGACTTTCTGCCATCAGATGAAAGCATAGTCAGACATAGAAGACCTTCTATCAGTTATCAACATTGCTGCTCACATTTTGCTTGTTGGCATGTCAATTACATATACAGTTTCCTTAGAGATGGTTTATAATAATCTAGGATTCCTTTCCCCACCCCCACCCGTTGCTCTCGTTGCTTTAAAAATACCAAAAATACAATTTTATCTACCAAGAATGAGGATCATTTTTTTCATCCCTTGGGCCACGTAGATCTTAAGCAAGCAAGCAAGCCAAAGGCTACAGCTTAAAGAGACACCTATTGTTGGCATGCATCCACCCAAGTTGTTGTCTGGTCTTCTATTAACCCCACACAGATGAACATTAAGAAAAAGCATTTGTTTTTCTTTGATGTAGCTTCAGTAGAGCATGGAGAACTACTGCTCCCAAAACTGCTGGTTCATTGCAAAACAGTATTTTCCCAGTGACATCCCCAGCATCATCTTTCAAAATAGAAAGGGAAGTAGGATCTTTAAGAGCCATACTTTCAATCAGTACTTTGAGTCAGCATTTATCAACATTTATTATTTATTACATTTTTATGCCAGCCATCTTCCCTATAAGATGACTCTAGGCACTTTACGTATTATAAACTATCAATGGAGCTGCTTCTTTGCCCCTTGCCTTTTGTAATAGGAGATTTATGTACATTTCATGAACTACTGCTAACAAATAGGCAGTGAGTTCCTAAACTTATTCATTTGGAAGAAAGTCACAATCAATACAGTGAGGTCTGTTTCTGAGTAGAGATGGATAGGATAGCGCAATTAGAGTGTTAACTCATAGGCATGACACTTTCATTTATGAAAGCACCCATGATTTCCTTTCATAGATAATAACCACCCAGAGTCTTGTGAATGAATTAGGTAATAATGTGTGTAAATATATTATAAATACATGCCTAAAGAAAAGCAAAAACAAAAGAAAATCATTTGCAGAATCCAAATGAACATTAAAGCTATTGTAATGTGGATTTATGCACATATTAGTAAAAGCAAAGTAAGTTTCTGTGAGAATTAAGCAGGTCTGGCAGTATTTGAATTAAACTACCCTATCATTTTATGATGTTCCTTCATAAAAAGGTTTCATCTATAACAGCTAGCTGGCAATATATATCTCCATATCATGGAATGCTTCTGTTTCCTCCAGACCACATTTCTGATAAAAGAAAAACCTAGGCAAGACATTTGGCAGACATAACATCATATGTGAAGATACCCCAAAAAGCCAGAGAAGATATAAAAATCACTCTTCCAAGACCTTGGCAAGACAAATTTCCTATTCACAAAAAAACTAATTAACTAGTATCTATGACTAGTAGTTTAATATAATGTATTGGATATGTTGTCAGAAGCAATATATATTTTTCCCAAGCCCAGGATAATGTACTCCATCACAAAGAAGCCAAATACCTATCTCTGCCTCTGATTTTTAACTGATTGCTGATAATTAATTGATTTTTAATGAGTCAGACAGAAACATAATGGTATATTTTATATATCCTAGCACTGTTACCATATGCTGTCCACCCCTTGAGTTTTCCATTGGCAGACCTTCTACTGGCAGGCCAGTTCCTCATCAGATCTTTATAAACATGCATATTGAAACCAGATCTAAATCAAGCTTCAATTGGCTGGAAAAGGAAGAATGTCTTACATCCAAACAAAGGATGAGAGACCTCTGCTGAAGTCTTAAATGGGAGTTAGAAAAATTACTTTGCTTTACTACTGCAACTTAGTGAAGCAGGACACATATACTAAATCTTTCTTTCTAATCTAGACTCTAGCAGCCTTCTCAGCCAATAGACCAAACTACAATTTTACATCATCTTCAATCAGTATAGTCAATAATGGATAGAAATTATATATTAATCTCAAAGATTCCTGAAGTGGGAGAAAGAAAATAAGTTTCAGTTTACTTCTGCTTTTAATCAGAATAGAAGAAAGCTTGGCAAGTGAGAAATAATGCTACTAAAATATATCAAATTTATTTTTCTCTCATTTTAAGTCATATTTTAAGGCTAACACAATAGCCAGGAGCACATCCAAATTAAACAGTACACAAAAGCTCTCCTCCCCTACTCCATAGACCTTCTCCATTCAAAAGCCACCAGAGGTCACTGCTACATTTGTTTGTCAGTTCAAAGATGTTGAGAGCTAACAGTTTACGATTTTTTTTTACTGGTGGATAATACGAAGCCTCTTATTTTAGCTGCAGAACTCAAATGGAAGTGGGGCAAAGAGGGGGGGCCAGTCAAGTGCCACATAAATTCTATTCAGCCAGGTTTTATAAAAGAAGAAAATACAATCAATTTCCATTTTCAGTTGCCATCTCGGTTTTACTATGATGTATCTGATTTTCTATCCTCCCTTAAACACTAATTCATCATGCCCAAACTTTGTCTTTCTTGCACAAAGCATCTATCAGGGGGGAAAAGGATGTTTTAAGCCACTTTGCCAAATGAAAGGATTTTGTAAGTTAGATCTGAATTAACTGTTACATTTCTGAAACTCCACATATGTTCTACTGAGAAAGAGATGGACTAACCTATCCCCAAAGATCTGCAGAATGTGGACATAAAAAGATACTGATACCTTCAGAACTATTAAAGTAATTTAACGATTAAATTTAATACATTAACAATAGTTATAAACACTTGTGTTGGGGGTTTTCTGAACTTTCAGATATTAAACTAGAGACTTGGAATTGGGAGGGGGGGTATGTAATTGTAGGCAAAAAGAATTAGGTTCTATTTGGGTCATGTGAAGGACTAAATTCTCCAGAAATTCTGACAAGTTTTTTTCAGAGTAAAATCAGATTGCATAGCCTGAAAAGTTATATTTGTATATGAATTTTAGATTTAATCTGCTTTATAACAAATTAAAACTAATTTTTAATTTGTTTACCATACAGAGTAATGGTCATTTGTCCCTTGAGCCAAGCTTAATTCTTGGTTATTTCATGGACTTAACCATATAGTTTTCTTGATTATGGAAGTGATTTGCTAAGCTTTTTTCCACCCAACTTCCCATACTGTCTACATTACAAATGCAAAGGAAAATTCAAATAAAAGCCAGCTTCAAATCAGAGCTATATCCTAGTCGAGGTAAATATGGATGCAGTTACTGGGAAATATGTATGTAGACATGATAATACATACAAGGTATCACATGCTTTATATTCAGGTATGCCCCCCAATCTAAGATATAGCAATTCTTTTTCCATCTGGAAATTCTTTTCGGTCTAATTTGGTTTGTGGAAAGGAGACCCTCATTTGGGGGAATAACTCCAGTTCTCTGAAACATGTCATTACCATGACATGAGAAGGGAACTATGTATGTCTGATCTCTAGCCCAGAAATAAGCCTTACTTTATTCAAGCATCAATAGGATTCCAGCTTAAAGTTGTTACTTATCAGAAAGATTACAAAAAATGTTTCATATATAATGGGATGAGGGGAAATAAAGAGATGTAGTCTTCCTTCAATATCAAATCATGGCAAATCTTGGAAAAGCAAATTACGTTAAGTAGATGTAAGTGGATAGGTGATAGATAGATAGATAGATAGATAGATAGATAGATAGATAGATAGATAGATAGATAGATAGATAGATAGATAGATAGATAGATAGATAGATAGATAGATAGATAGATAGATAGATAGATAGATAAAGATGGTAGTCTCTTTAGCTATTAGTTTTTTACCCTTCCAGTAAATGTGTAGCATTACACTACAATTGGATGAATATGAATTAAAACATTTATTTTCCTTAACATTTAGTATTCCAATAATAAAGCAGGAAAATAACACTATATCTTTGGATACCAGCTTTCTTGGATCACAGCTAAGGTCCAAATCCTAGTAACTTTGGTCAGAAACTTAATAGACAATAGCCATGTGTAGACAATATGATTGGCCTGATCATTTCTTTGTGATGATGGTAAAATCTGCCTACTTCTACAACCTCAAATAATGAAATGGGCCAAACTAATTTGGGGCACAACCCAGCCAGCCTCAAAATTATTTGCATCATGTTCTAGGAAACTAGGAAAAATTTAAAGAGGTATTTAACTCTCCTGTTGAAAACCATAGGAACTGAATAATGGAACCCTGTATGTATGTATTTATATCCCACCTTTATTATTTTTATCAATAACCCAAGACAGTGAACATATCCAACACACCTTCCTCCTCCTCCTATTTTCTCCACAACCCTTCGAAATGGATTGGGCTGACAGATAGTGACTGGCCCAAGGTCTCCCAGCTGGCTTTCATGGCTAAAGTGGGACTAGAATGCAGGTTTCTAGCTTGGTGTCTTTACCGTTAGACAAAGTGGCTCTAAACTCATTAACTTCAGGCTATGTTAAATTGGGGGAGAAATCATTATATGATTAGCATTTAATTCTCTACAAATTATTTAGCGCCATCTTATAAAAAATATGTTTATCTGCATGGAAATATTTCGTTATGTGTCCATTATTTACTGCCACATTCTTTCGCTCTCAGCAATAAAGCATTCGTTTAGTCTTCTTGATTAAAGCTTTCTAGCTGGGAAAAGTAGCCGGTTTGGTTTGGTTTTTATTTTTCAGTACGATTATAAACGAACGAACTATTCCAGTCAGACGCCACACATGCCGCTATCGAACTGCTCTTCTTGAATAAATTCTAGGAGCGATCGACCTGGAAATCTTCCTGCACAATCCGCCACCCCAGAAATAAATCGGAGCCGATTTATGAGGTAATTCGGAGAAAGTCACTTTTTCGCCAGTCTGGGGAGAGTCCCCGCGCTGTTTTCTAAACTATCTTGCATTCACTTTTGCTTTCCTCTTCTCGGAAAGGCTAGTATTAACAAGCCTTCTCTCGAGGGGAGTATTTGGTTCCTAAAACTGAGTCGCTCCGAGGCAGAAATGAAAGAACCGCAACAAAATCGAAGGTACCAAGCCCGTCGTTAAATACAATTAAAATAGCTGTGCCCTGAAATTTAAGCAACTCAAGCCTGAAGCCCCGTGAAACGAACGTATTCAGAAATATCTCCCGAATTTTCCTTTTTATAAACTTTTTTATTTTATTTTTTTGGCAGAAAACAATGCAAACCAATCCAATTGCACCGGGAAGGGCCATTTTGCGAAGGTGAGAGTTGGGTGACTTACTTTCGGGTAAACCTGGGGAAAGGGGGGCTGTTCAGAAGCAGCTGGGTAGGGTTGCCAGGTGTTCGCTATTTGAGTGGGCCGTCCGCTTTTTTCACATTATGTTCGCTATTTTTTTCCACAAAATAGTGGACATTTTTTTTATTCAAAAGCTTTATGATGAAATGGTACATAATCTAAAGCTGTACAGTCTACTTTTTTTACTACTTAACCCCCCCCCCCCCGCTTGTCCGCTATTTTTTGGAAGCAGACCTGGCAACCCTACAGCTGGGTGACTTCCAACCCCTCTCTTTCCCTCTGAAATAAGACCGGGGCAGAGGGGCAAGGAAAGGCCGCTTTCCTCGAGAGCAAACCGCCCCCGCCCCGTCTTAGCCCCCCTCTTAAGAGAAGGGGGCTCAAACTTGCAGCCCCCTCCCCCCATTCGCATTCCTAACGGAGAAGAAAGTGGAGGAGGGGGGGGCTGCCTGCTTCAAAGCAAGACTAGCCCCAGGCGCAAGCTTTCCTCCCCCCCGCCGCCAGGGACGGCACGCCCTGCGGCGGCCCCTCCCCGGTGGATGCGGCCCGGCCTGCCTCGGCGGGAAGAGGCGCCCCAGCGCTCCCTGGCCTTTCGCCTGGCCTCCGAGCGGCTCCGCTGCCAGAGGTGCCGGTGCCAGCTCCAATTAACAGCGAACAATTAAAAACCGCTCGGCTTCCTTCTGCCCCCTCCCCCGCCTGAGAGCCCTCTGTCCCGCAGCACTGGGGGGGGGGGTTCTTCAGACAAAGCCTTCCACCGGTTACGGGATTAACCCATTTTTTCTGGGCTGCTGCAGGACCTCCAACTCCAAAGGGGCTAAGAGCGGGTCTACGCAGCCCCAGGAAACCCCAGCCCCTTCGGTCCTCGCGGGTTGCAGCTGGGAAGGCGGCCGCCGGGCCTTCTTGCACCGACTGCAGTTAGCTCGGTGTTTCTCAACCTTGACCATTTTAAGGCATGTGGACTTCAACTCCCAGAATTCCACAGCCAGCAACGCTGGCTGTGGAATTCTGGGAGTTGAAGTCCACATGCCTTAAAATGGTCAAGGTTGAGAAACAATGATTGTTAGCTTGTTTTATCCATAGGGTCGAACGCCGTTCTAAGGACCTGCATCAGAGGATTAAGTAGCCAAAGCCTCGGCCTTTCCGCTTTTCGAAAAAGGAACCTGGCTTCAGGCTATTTCCTGCCCGAAGGTCCGATCCAAACTAACCCGTTCCGCCTGCCTCGGCCCAGGCTCCCCTTCCCGCCTTTTCAGAAGGTTCAAATTCGCGCGGGAGCATAGAGGCGACCGCTCTATCCTTCTGGAGCCGGCCGAGTTGCCCGTGGCTTACGTCAGAGAACTGAACAGACGGCCCGCTTCGATCTTCGACGCTTCACGAAGGGGAGGTCTCGCGGAGTCCCTTCGGGTCCGCTCGGCAATCTTCGGGACCGCTCGGAACCAGGGCCGCCGGTTCTCGGAAAGGGCTTTTTCGCAGCAAGAGCGGGGAAATCGCCTGCTCACGTTTTCTTCAACAGGAGCGCCAAGAAATCCACTGGGGTTAACTGCAGAGTACCTGAGAACCAGATTGGTTTCTGACTTGAACAAATAGGTTGCAACTCTGCTTAAATATGGGGGGGGGGGGCTCCACCTTTAGCATTTCAGCTTTTTTGTGGTCGTTCTGAGGATGAACCCTAAATGGGAAAAGGGTTTATCCCACCACAGTGAGGGTATTGTGCTACTAAGGTTTTCAAATTGTACTAAGGTAATAAATCCGATTGTTTTATTAACTCTGATAAATAGGGTTGCCAGGTGTCCACTATTTGAGTGGACAGTCCACTTTTTTCACATTATGTTCACTATTTTTTTTCACAAAATGGTGGACACTTTTTTTATTCAAAAGCTTTATGATGAAAAATAGTGGACACTTTTTTTATTCAAAAGCTTTATGATGAAATGGTACAGAATCTAAAGCTGTACTTTTTTTACTACTTAACCACCCCCACCCCCCGCTTGTCCCGCTATTTTTTGGAAGCAGACCTGGCAACCCTAGTGATAAATGGATTGTATAATTCCCAAACATCAAGTATAGGGAAGGTCAATAGCAGAAACTTATAAACATCCCCAGAAAACTTTTTAAAAAATTATTTCCTCTCAGAAACAGATAATGCTGACTTGGTTGAACAGAACTTTCTAGCAAATAGACAAATGTAGCTTTGTTTTATTTTTCTGTAAGAAAGGAGGCTCTGTTGAACAATTGGATTCAAATTAGCCATAGTTAAGATTTGCATTTTAAGCAAAAAATTTCTGATCTAAGAAGTCTCCAGATCCAACACCATGGCGTCACAAACCCTAAAGTCTAAAGAAACTCCTTATTTTTCAGCAACTTGTCGTTGGTAGAGAAGGCAGATCAGACTCTCCTACCTTGCAAAGTTGTTTTAACTTTTCACTTTACAGACATAAAGTGGTGTACTTTGTATATTTAAAATTAAATATCAACAGCATATTTTCTGCCTTCCTTCTACTTGCCTGGAAATATGCTTATTGTAAACTAGACCAAACTTGATGTGCAAGGCAAGGTGTTGCTAAGGAAAACAAGGAAAAGAAATACATTTGCATTTCCAAATGTTCTAAAGAACTCTTTTGAGACAAGCAGCAGATACAGGCAATATTTATCTAAAATATAGTTTGAATTCAATGGCAGATTGCAATACTAAACATAAGGGATTCACATAATCCTCTAAATTGCAAAAACTGGACTGGCAAAATAAACCAACCACATTTTGATCTAATGAGCAGTATGAGACCAGCCCTGTACTCAGTTTATATTTCCACATGTTCTTGAACCAATGAAATTGCATTGATTGAGGAAAACCAGGTTAAATTAACCACAGATCTCTCTCTCTCTCTCTCTCTCTCTCTCTCTCTCTCTCTCTCTCTCTCTCTCTCTCTCTCTCTCTCTCTGTGTGTGTGTGTGTGTGTGTGTGTGTGTGTGTGTACATAACCTATGTTTCCCTAATCTCGGGAATGTTCTGTGCAATGTTTGTTCCTATTCTTCAAAAAGCATATTTCATTTCTGGCTTAAAGGCCGATTTTGTTCATTCCTTTAATCCAATAGTCTCTTGCCCACAGTAATGTCTGCCAAGATATTTATTAAAGGTTAAGATAAAAAGATTATTTGAGGGAGGGCTAAGAAACTCTGAAATGACCTAAAAAATATCCTGCTCTGCAGTTCACAAACTGGGTTACAAGGGGGAAAAAATGGTGTCCAGCATCCTTCAGGAAAAAAAAGCAAGCATGACTCCAAGTACTGTATATAGTTAAGATCCCTGAGATTCTCCCAAAGAGGATTATTCTACAACCCACCTGAACTGTAGCTGACCAGATCAACGCCCAAAGCTGGGCTCTTCCTTTTCCTAGGCCGCCCTTTCTGGACTGTACCGGTGCCATTGAAGTAAGGCAGGGCCAGGCCACCACCCTTGGCTGCCAGCTCGGTATAGCTGAGTGAAGCCGGTGGGTAGGAGGCTGGGTCGGTGCCCTGGAGCAGGCTCTCAAAATGTGCCCGGCAATAGACCACGTTGTCCTTCATGCCAAAATGGTCACCTGTCGTCAACGTCTTGTTGCACGTGGTGCAGGTGAAGCAGCTGAGGTGGTAGACCGAGTCCCGGGCCCGCATCACCATCTCCGAAGCAGAGATGCCCAGGTGGCAGCGGGCACAGCGCTGCACGGAGAACCTTCTGGGGAAAGAGCACATGAGTTAGTGGAGACCCGCCAAGAGCAATGGGGCACCGGGCACTTCAGCTCCTCAGGCCTGATTGACTGAGGGTGAAGGTTAGTTAAGTCTGGCTGGGCTCAAACCAGTTGGGCTAAGGGAAAGTAACATAATATTTACAGATCAGGAAAGGGTGACCTGATTGGCTCAAAAAGCACTTGAGCCTGCACTACTCTTTAAATCCAGAGGAAGTGAGGCCTTCTGGATAAGTTCTATCTCTGAACTCCACTCCAGTTTCAGACAGATCAAATGGGAAAGGCTGTCTAAAGTTGGACAAAGGGAGAATCTATAGGCATTGCTTAAAAAGAGGATGGAAATCCAGTTTGGTGTGCCAGGCAAGAAACCAGGAAATCCTGAGTTCTAGTCCCACCTTAGACCTAAAGTCAGCCAGGTAACCTTGACCAGTCATTCTGACTCGGCTCTAGGAAGCAGGCTAGGGCAAACAGTTCCCAAAAATCTTGCCAAGAAAACTGCAAGGATTTTTGTCCAGGCAGCCAGAAGAGTCAAAACTGACTCAAAAAAAAAAGTATAAAAGGATGAGAACAAGATGATCCTTGGATTTAAGTGCTGTGGCTGTTTCTTAAACTTTTATATATTTTTTCTTTTATATTCACAATCTGACTTTAGGAGAACTTTCACATATGTGGAGGCAGAAGAAAAACACCATTTTATGGGGGAAATTACACTGGGCGCAATTATACCTTCTTTGTGATTTTTTTATCCATTGAACTTTATGAAACTTATTTTTGAAATATGCTTGGGATAAACCCTATAATTAATCTCATTAATTTCCTCTGGGGGAAGTTCTACTTTCTTCAAATATCACATAGCCTCGATTTACCAGTTGGCCAAGCATATTGTGCACACCCATCCCGCATGGTTAATTGATGGTGCAGTTTGTCCTGTAAATACAGCCTGTTTGTACTCCACTAACCCAGAAAATTGGGTTAATGGAGTACTCCATAGTGGGTCTCGCACAGTTATTCCCACCTACCTGTTGAACTCAGTGGGGCTACATTTGAATTTACAAGGATTAGGATTGTACTATTACAATTAAGGATAAATTCCCTGCTGTATTGTCATATTATAAGTAGGTGCTTTTTCCATCGTCTAAAAAAATATAATGTAAGATGGCAACCTCCACCCCTACACAAACTGCTTTTTGGGTAGTGAAGTTTGTGTAGTGTATTTTGTGAAGCAATGACATTTTATTAAGGAAATCAATGGATTAACTGCACGATTTTTAAGGCTGAACCACTCCAGAAATTAAAAACAAATTAGCATTTTACTGTCTGGGATGAAGTTATGATCTTGTCTTTTTAGGTTATGTCCACCAGGCATAGTTTCCTTTGTCCACCCCAAAAAAAAAATGTTCTGCCCTGTGCTGATGGAGAAAATCATCTTTTGGTCGCCTTTGCCTGGGAAAATTAGCACATCCAGGAACTGGACCCACTGAGCTATTAAATCAATCTAAATCAAGTTTGCAGTGATGCTGGGTTGTTTTATGATGGGAGGCAGTGCTCAGAAATGTCACCTGGGCTCCCCAAAGTGGTATCCTGGAATAAATGAGGGAGGAGGGCAGAGATTCAAGCATATGAGGAAGCTCAGTCTCACATTCTCCTCTCCACTCCCAGAGTGACCACCCAAAATATCCCTATTAGCTGCAGTCCTGGTTCTGCAGCATATGCTGTGTGTGCTGGGGATGCATGCGCTCTTTCTGACTCAATATAACTAAGCTCCTTTGGGGTTTCTCAGGTGGAGAGAGCATTCACCAGAGAGAGGGGGGGGCAAAGCTCCTTTCCTGCAGTGTAAAATCAAAGAACAGCAAAGAAAGTGGGCCTCTCTACCCACCAGCTTAGCGTTGGTCCCCTCCGGGCAAAAGGGGGCTGCATGTGCCGGGAGCCAAGTTTGCTTCTTCCCTGAGTGTGGGATTTATTACCACGACAAGGCGTTTGGCCTGGGGGTATGAAATATGGATCCTAAGCAGGCTCTACCACTCTGGCCCCAGATAAATGTTGGGAATCTTCTATCCATTTGCAGAGGAGCTCCATTCAATGAATGGGTCATCTTTGAAAAAGATCTGTGTGGAATAGCATTGGGGTGTGTGTATGTATGTGTGTGTACAATAACCAATAATAGCACACTTTACACTGGCACAGGTCTTTAGTAAGAATCCTGTGAAATTGAAAAGCCCAGTAACTCAAAGTCACTCTTTGGTTGTTTGAGAAAAGCTAACACTGGAAATAAAGCTTAAGGTTAATTCTAAGTTTAAGAATGTACGTTTTTGAAAGTATCAAAAATAACGCTAAAACATGAAGCATACCTTGGCTCCTTTCTTACTTTAAGATAAAATTGGCAGGTCTAACCCATCCTTACTTGGAAATAGATTTCACTGAGTTCAAAGGGATTTAGTGCTGAATAAATAAGAAGCATGGCCAATTTTGTGGACACCTTAGAAGTTTTTGTGAAATCAATAGGAAATGGTTCCAAGGCTCTGCTGGAACAAGCAATAAAAATGGGAAATATTTACTCAGCACATTGGGAAGGGAGGCTGATAAAAAATCTGAATATATCTCTTTAACAGACACGGGCTATAGCCAGGCTAGTCAAAGGGCAGTTTCTCATTAACAAGCAAAGTAGAGCAGACTGCCCAGCAGGAGAGCTTCTGTGCCAAGCCTTTCCTTCTTTCCTTCCAAGCCCTAGTTAAGGAATGGGTAGATCAACAGCACTCCAACCATAACTCAGGAAAGAACACAGCAGGGGCCCACTGCGGAGAATTGCTGCAGAGGATATGGTAGGAAAAGACTCTTAACCTGGCTACTTAGCTAACCCTTTTTCTGAATAGGCAAAACACGTTGAAACATAACCTATTCAAAATGGCCTGCACTTGTGTGTGCTATTCACTCAGCCTTTACTAACATTAACACTAATCCAGTTTAACAGGTTGTGCGAATCCCTCTGCTCATGCATTCCTGACCCGATTAAGCGAACTGCATGAACACACAATCTGTAAGAGTTCACAGGTGCAATGCAAGTAAGAGGTCACTAGTGTTGCAGAGATGTTGCACTGATTCTTGGAGGGAGTATTTGGCAAGCGGCTTTCCTGGTCACTTGACTTTTGCCCTGTCACTGTTCTAAACAACCGCCTCTTCCTATAGGAAGAAGGCATTTTGTAAAGCTCAGTGGAGCAGAGAAGCTCTTGCTTGTCAGTTACTTCCCAGCAGTAAGTAAAATGTTTGCATCCCTGCAGCCCAGTAGGGATCTCTGCCCTGGATTTTTCCACCTGTGCTTCTGTGGGCCTTTTCACACGCATCCAATTCAAAGGGCAATGTGCACATGTTCAAATGGTCTTCCACAAGCCAAACACTGTAATCTAGACTTCTCTGGAAGGACGGGGTGAGAAATGATGGGAGGGACAGATTTAGTATCTGGGACAGGATTTTAAACACTTGATGTGATGACACTCCTCCCTTTCTTCCAATCTGTCTGTCTGTCTGTCTGTCTCTCTCTCTCTCTCTCTCTCTCCTATCTCATAGAGGCAATTCACACATTTGGTCCGAAAGAATTGGGGGGGAGGGGGCGCGCACCCTGTGAATTGCCTTTCTATAATTTCCAACAAGACAATTGAATCAATGACTTAGTTCCCCACGTATTTGCATTTGCGAAGAGAAAGGGACTCCGTTCACTGCTGGATGTCACTTCTCTATTTTCTGTGAGAAATAAAATCCTATATTCCTTTATAAGGCTTAATCTACCACCCCCAAAAGGGGCAGTGCATCTAGTTAAGTGCCAAGGACATTCATGCCTGCATAAACTTAACCTCAGGTGAGTGAGTGAGTGAGTGAGTGAGTGAGAGAGAGAGAGAGAGAGAGAGAGAGAGAGAGAGAGAGAGAGAGAGAGAGAGAGAGAGAGAGAGAGAGAGAGAGAGAGAGAGACCTGCAAATATGTATGAATGCTCTCTAAGAGATGATTTTTCTCAGGATAGTTCAAACATTCGTGTATCTCAACTACCCCATCTTATTCACCCCACCCCATCCTGCAAGCTGTTACCTGTAATAATCCTCCTTGCAGTAAATGCTGCCGTCCTTGGCAAAGCAGGTGAGTTCTGACTCCAAAGCCAGTTTACATTCACAGCACTTCAGGCAGCGGAGGTGCCACTGCTTGTCCACAGCCAACAAGTAGTAGCGGTCCGAGATTTTGCCCCCGCATCCTGCGCACAGGGCAGGCTTCTCGGGGCTCAGCGGAGGCATGTTCTGCAGAGGGAAGCAAACGTCAGCGGGTCCGGCAAAATCTTACAAGCTCAACATCTAATTAGGTGTACTTTTTCAGCTTTTTTTTTTTTTATCAATAGCAGAGATATTTCCAACCAAAATCAGAAGGCATATGTAAGGGGCCTTAGCTGTAAAGTTTACAGCGCGATTCTACACAAACCTACTCGACACAAACCTGCTGGATATTCTCAGGGTCTGTGTAGTATTTTAGTTACGCTTCGTTTCTGTGGAGACCTAAGAAGACTAGGAATTATTTCCTTCCCGTGGATTTTAATGGGCGTTAGCTTCATTCCATGCACCTGATTAAAAATTACCTGCGACTAAATCCTGCTGAAGTCTAGTATATGTCGTTCAAAACAGTTAGATATGAGATTTTTTTTTTTACTGCACAATAAATCCGGATCCCCTCCACGGGCTGGATTTACCGAATACACCACAATTGTTTGGGCTGACTCATCTTTTCGCCCTCCGTTGGCAGAACGCGGTGGCCGGGTTCACACAAGGCTGGCTAGGTCCTCAAGAAACTGAGGACCGCCCTAGAAGAAGCGATGGGTGAAGTCAATATTCTGGCTCACGTTGGCTTCCCAGAGAGAAGTTTTGCTGGGAGAAGCTCTGCCTCAAGCAGGAACTGTCAACCTCTCGCTTGCCTTTCACTCCGCCCGTTGCATACACATGGAGCCGCTTTTGCGAGAAGCCGGTGTTTTGACGCGGAAGATACTGGGTTGCAGAAGGAGTGGTGGTGGTCTGAATCCTAACCTTTTCCCCAGGACTGAGTTTCAGTGGTAGGGTTTACATTCTGCGCAGAGAAGATATAACTCTTGGTTCCTTCGTCCCGAACCAAAATCGCCTTTTCGGCCTTCGTGCAGCCGAAGGATGAGCCCCGAGAGCCAGGCAGAAAATCTAGCCAGGGCGAGAGGCTCCGCTGCTACAGCTTCCTGGAAACGCAAAAGAGGCCGAATTCCGGCTGATTCCTCTTCAAAACGCACCCTCTTGATTGGGGATTTATACCCGAGAAAACAGCCCCGGGACAGATCGGGCCGTGAGCTTGAAGTAGTGTGCTTGGGGGTGGGGGTGGGGGTGGGGGGTCTACTTTCCGAGCCATTCACTTTCATTCTCTTGACCTGGACTCAACTCCAGAACACATTTTGGAAAGGAAAACAAAAAAGACTATTGAGGATAAGGAACGTAAGAAGGAAACGTCGTTTCATTTTTTTCCCTCCCTTCAGAAGGACGTTGTTCACTTAAGGGGAAAAGGTGGAGGGGGAGGGAAAGGAATATATGCTATATATAATGTCCTTCCTCCCTGGATTTTGCGAATGTCCACTAAGAGGGTGAACGGGTAGAAAGACCGTTTAAATCAAGCACGTGGCCTGTTAAAACAGGTTGTTAAGTCTTTTATATTGGAGTCGGGAATTAACCATTATTTTGAAAAATTCTTTTCCAGATTATCTTTGAATTTAAGAGAGGAAAGAGGAAAATTTAGACCACTTGGGAAATAACTAAAAATTTCCCAAAATTAAATATATAGAGGGTTGAACCTACCAAACACAAGGAATGGTGGCACAAATGAAACCAGTGGGTTTTGTTTTGTTTTTCCCCTCTGCTTGTCTTCTTAATGGTTTTTCTCCTCCTCTCACTCCCCCATAAAGCATAAAGAAACTGAAATGATTACGAAACCGTTGCCTTAATGAATTTGGTCTCTGCTGTGCATGGAGGAGAGTCCAGTTCAAAGAATAATAACTTTTGGTAGACCCCTTACTTACATTCTTCATGAATGCACTGGACATCCTGAGATTTCGGAGCAAAGGAAATAAACGTCCTTATTTACCCATCACACACACACAAAAATCCCTTTTCTTGCCGCTGGAGTTCCTCCACTTAATTTAGAGTTTTGGAATCTATTAAGAAACTTCTGTTTTTCTGCTTAACGCTCAGAAGACTCCAATTATTAGGCATTTTAAGAGAAAAATAAATCTGAGGGTGGAGTGGGAGGGAGATTGTTCCGTTTTGTCGATTTTGGCTCAGCCTCGGTGCTACTTTTACAAGTTGGAGCTAGAAAAATAAACGTTTGTTTCTTTCCAATACAAGAAGTTAGAACGAATCTCCAGCAGCATCCGAACAATGTAACTAAAATTAATCCGTTTGAAAGCCACCAAAATGCATAATACTCTCCTGTTGCACTTATTTTTCACAAATGATTTGGAATATAAAAGACGCCGGAGTCGTTCCAAAAGGTATTGAACTTATTTGGGAGTAAATTTGGTAGCCCTCAAATCTTCTATAAACAATTTCGTTCTGAAGCCTGTTGGGTTTAGACTCTCTTGCTCCTTGGCAGCCCTTTCTTCTTAGAGGCTCTCATTAAAAGCCTTCCTTCCCAAACTTACTCAGCAGAAAACGACATTGAGCCTCGCGAGGTTTATTTCTCATTTCGTGAAACTGCCTTGAAAGCGACAGTTTCAAACGCCTCGTTTTCAAGATGGCAAGTCGCAGCTTACATTTTCTACTAGGCGAACTTTCTTGAAATTCGCTTCCCAACCGTGATAGGGGCCGGGCTTATGAAGGAACCGAGGCTTGATATTCAAGCAATAAGGGTAGAATCCAAAAACCTTAAAACACTTTTGAAAAGAGGAAAGTTAGCGGGAGAAAACTAGACGGGCGATCAGGGGAAGAAGGGTGGCAAATCGACTCTAATCAGTTTTATTCGGGAGCAACGCCTCCCTTTCCTTGGAGAATGTTCATGGAAGTCCTGCGCTGGGTCCTGCTCACCCGCCTGCGCGCGTCCACCCAAACAAACACCCCCACTCTTACAAAATAGATGGGGTCTTGAAAGCCTGACCCTTAACAATTCAACAGAATTTACTCCTGAATAAAATATCTTTACGATCGCGCTGTAATGCCTTATCTCTGAGCTTGTTTGTTGTCGTTTTTTAAAAAATAAATAACCCAGATGTAGAGAAATAATAATAAAGTAGGGGGGGGAGAAACTGGCTAGTCTCCTTTTAAACAGACAAGTTAAAACTTTTGAAAAAGATATCTGGAAGTGAGACTTGAACGTTTCTCTGGGCGTTCTCAGATACGCGCGCGCACACGCACACACACACACACACACACACAAGGCATTCCAGGGTCCCTGGGCGGTTCCGCTTACCTTACTTCTAGGATTGGGAGGGGATCTCTCTCTCTCTCTCTCTCTCTCTCTCTCTCTCTCTCTCTCTCACACACACACACACACACCCACACACACACACAAAATCCACCCTTCCTTCATCTCTTCCTTCTGTGAAAACTCCCGACTTTTTTTCCCCGCCACTCCTTACCGCTTCCCGGCCATTCATCTGTCCCGCTTTCGCCAGGCGGGATTCGGTCTTGGTCCGCCTCTCCATCTCCTCCATGATCCCCTGGATGTGGCCTCCGGAGATGCCGTGGAAAAGCATGGCCGGGGAACGGAAGGGACACGCGTTGCCTTCGGCTCGGCACCCCACTATTTCCATATACAGGCCCCAGAGTCTTGGTTTAGAGCATCCGAATCGCCGGGCGGCGGGACGAGCCCTCAGAAGAAGCTTCGTGGCTCCGGAAGGAAGGAAGGCAGGCAGGTAGCAGCCGAAGACTGGGGGAGGCTGCCGAGCGGCGGCTGGAGGGGAATGGTCTTGGAGAGGGGGGGGNATACAGCAACAATAACAAAACCATTTCACTCCTGGACAATCCCAGATAGTTGTCACTGCCTATATCAGTAACTGCTGCTCCAATCCATGCAGAATAATTGTGCAGACCAGTTTTCACTACGAAGACTGCATTTCAGTTATATTAGTCCTAAAACAAATATTTATCAAAATGATGGGGGGGAAGAGAAAGAAAGAGAACGCAGACACGAAGTTGAGGCTTGGACGCACAGCGGCAACGACAATAACGAAAAAAACGGTTCACGCCAAAGAAAAGGGAGGACGGGGGTGGGTGGGGGAGAGGTTAAAAGACAAAGGAAAGCCAAACAAGATAGGGAAAATGAGCCCGGGGGGGGTGGGGAAGGTTTGGCAAGTTAAAGCAAGAGATCTCCCGTTTTGCTAGAAAGTTCCTGTTGCTCTCGCTTGGCCGCGGGACTGCTGCTTGCTGGAGGCTCTGTCCAATTTGTTGGGAAGACCAGAAGCCAGCCCAGTTTGGATAATTCAGGAGGAGGAGTCCTCGCCCAAGGACTGCCACCAGCCCCCCCCCCCTGCTCCTCCTCCTCCTCCTCCTCCTGCTCTACAGACAACAAAGAGCTGTCAAACTTCGCCAGCCCCCACTGTGACGGGCGAGCAGTGACAAATCTTCCGGAGGAGTGAGTGGGGAGAGGGCTTGGACCCCTTCTTTCTATCAAGGATAGGGAGGGGAAATAAGAGGCACCTCCCCGGGATCTTTCAGAGGAGTGGATGCTGGTGGGGGGGGGGAGGTCCAGACTGTACTCCTGTGCCCCGTCCGCCCAGCTTCTCTCTGCCACCACCACCCTCTGGTAGACAGACCTCAAGTTCAAATATTTTTTTAACAATGGGAAAGGTGGGGGGGGAGAAAGAGAGAGGGCAGATCTTTGAATGAAAGTTGTTGGAAAGCCGTCTGGTGGAAGTGAGGGACAGATGGACAGACCTGAAGAGAAGGTCGGGAAAAATTTAGACTAGACCGACTTTGTCAGAGACTGTAGCAGGGGGTAGTCAACCTTGGCTCTTTTATGACTCGTGGACTTCAACTCCCAGAATTCCTGAGCCAGCACAGCTGGCTCAGGAATTCTGGGAGTTGAAGTCCACGAGTCATAAAAGAGCCAAGGTTGACTACCCCTGCTGTAAGGCATGAAATGCCTTCCTTAGCAAAAAGGAAGATATAGGCAAAGGTTTTAATTTAGACTTGCTGAAGGAACTCAGTAAAGTTTACTTTTCAGAAAAAGTGAATGCTGTTTCATCTTAATATTTCATTTTAAAGTATCAATCAACTCTTTTCCTAGTTCTAATATCCCTGAAGAGCTTTATGGCAAAGAATTCCACCTAAGAAGCAAGGAATCCGGGAAAACACCAATTCCTGTCATTTTCCCTTTGCCAGTGACAGGAATTGGTGTTTTCCCGGATTCCTTGCTTCTTAGGTGGAATTCTTTGCCATAAAGCTCTTCAGGGATATTAGAACTAGGAAAAGAGTTGATTGATACTTTAAAATGAAATATTAAGATGAAACAGCATTCACTTTTTCTGAAAAGTAAACTTTACTGAGTTCCTTCAGCAAGTCTAGAATTAAAACCTTTGCCTATATATCTTCCTTTTTGCTAAGGAAGGCATTTCATGCCTTACAGCAGGGGTAGTCAACCTTGGCTCTTTTATGACTCGTGGACCTCAACTCTTCTGGGGAGAAATCTTCTCTAAAATCTCCCTGTTTTAAATGTATTGATTTCACCCAGCTCCAAAAGGAACCTAGCAAAGAGATACAATATTTGAAGATGCTAGGAGGATGGGAGAAGGAACTAATTGAAGTTAACCGAGAGCTAAGAAAGGTAGAGACTTGGTGCTGTATCTCTTGGTGAAAAGATTGAAGAATATCAAGTTTGGGGTGTCCACAAAGATAGGCGGGATTTAGTAGGAAGTGCTTGCTTCAACACGTGATCTCTTGAGGTTGAGGTCCCCCCCCTTATTGGATGAGCTGAATAAATGATTCTGATACTAAACTTGAGAATCACAAAGTGCTGATCTCCAGGCAGGCTTGGAGAGGGAAGAAAAAAAATTTCTCTGCCCCTTCTGTTTTCCTTTGAAGCTTGGGCCAACCCACCATCCTCTTGGATGGAATCCAGATTTTGGAAATCCCCATCCCCATCACACCATTGGCTGCCTGCATTTTTTTCATGGCTGTTTTCTCTGCCCAGGGACAGGAGGTGGAACTTTCCTTTCATTGCTTTTTTTTAAAAAAAACATTACTTTTGAATTAGGGATGAAGGAAAAGAAACCCCTTCATGTACCTGCCCATCACACATCCAAATTCAAGAGCAATAGAGAGACAGGGAAGGTGTTCTTTGAGACTGAGTAAGTCTCTCTTCATTTAAGGAGAACCTGAAAGAACTACAAGGCAGTTCCACAGAGCAGAGAAACCCAAACAAATGAAATAAGCCTGCGTGTGTGCACTTACTTGTGTCACTTCCTTTTTCTTTCTTTTTGGAACTCGCAAGCGCAGGACAGCGGGATTCTCTGCTGATGTTAAGTCAGATTAGTCTGAGAAGTTGAAAAAGCATAAAGCATCCCGGAGGGAGACAGTAGCAAATAACTTCCTTATTGTTCCTTTCAAAACTGTATGGACGTGTCCATGAGGTCATCAAAAGTCTCAGAGAAAACTTGAGTTGACTTCATGCAATCAGGAGATAAGTGTTGAGTTGAAAAAAGGAATCTCAAACAAATATTCTAGGAAGTACTGTGGGAAAAGTTAAGAATACAGGTCTGATCTTTTGTTCACCATCTACATCAATATCCCCCAAAAATGAATGGTCAAGAAGGAGTGAGCTGTAAGAATGAAATTGTGAAAGGGACAGGACTCTGCTCTCTTGAACTCCAAAACAGAATTTCCATTTATTTGAATAGAGCAGAAATTGTCATCCAGCAGAGCACCACTGCAGGAAAGTTGGATAACTGGGCTTAATTATCTTAACTCCCACCCACTCCCAATTAAATGTCAGAGGTTGCATTTGTAGGGCTTGCTTACCCCGAGTTAGCTTTACCATGGGTGACTGAATTAATTCAATGTTCAGGCTTCTCTGAGTACCCTGAATCATAAACAGGCTGAGCTAAAAATGTGCTTGGTTTGCATGAAATTACTTAATTGTTTTCAACGTGCAACAAGCCAGGGCTGCTCTATTTTGGCCCCTTCTTGTTCACTTTGCTCAGCGGGATCCTGGACTTCTGCCCCAAAGTCTTACCCTGGCAGGTCTACACAGTAATAGACTCTAATTGTGTCCAAATAAATGTGCTTACTAAAAGTGACCTTACCTGGTCAACCTGGGCATACCTGCTCAGAAATGAGTTGAGTTTAATTTTAGTGCATGCTAATTATTAAGTCCAATGTAGTTAATGAGAATTAACAGGGTTCAATATAAGTATGTTGAACGTGCTGGTAGGTGCAATCTTGTCTTAGAGTGCAGTTCTATGCTTGACTGCTCAGGAGTAAGCCCAACTTATTTTTATGACTTCTATCCCCACATAATTGGGCGAAGTGATCTACAATTATGTATGCCCGATTCTGTACATGCAAGTAAATGTTAGTTAGTGCATTAAATCAGCTTATTTCTGAGTGGTCTTGGAGAAGAGTTGGGTCAACACCTTGCAGCTAAGACTCAGTAGAATAAAGGGCAGGGGCAGGGAAAGAGAAACTGGCAGCTTTCTGTCACCTCCTGCCCTCCAATTTTTCTGAACTACTGGTCAGTGGCTACTGGACCAGTGGTTATGGAATAGTAGGTAAGCCAGCTGGAGGACTCCAGGCTGGGAAAGCCAGGTTAGAGTTTGAACAGAACATAAAGATCTTCTGCAAGAGAAATTAAAGACTTTTTTTTGAGCTGAAGTATAAAGCTAGGCCAAGCAAAATTTAAGAGTTGGACAAGCCACATCTTTTATTTCTATTATTTAGACACACACCCCTCTTTGCATAAGAATAAAAAGTAAAATCAAACTTACAGTGTTGTAGGAAATTTGTTTTGATGTGGAATTAATGGCTCAGTCAGTGTACTAATTTTTATCACTATTTTTTTCCACCAAAATATTTTCTATCAATATTAATTGTAAGGGGCATACAAGGGCTGTCCTGACTGACCACTTTCTTAACTGGATCTGTGCTACACAGGGTTTTTTTTTTCCATGAGAAATGTTCCTCTACAAGAAAGTAGTCCCATCCCCAACTGAAACCAGCCATCCCATTTGAACGGTGGGTCCTGACTAGCAAAAGTGCTGATGTGAATGAAGGGCAGCCAGAAACTGGAGCTAAACTAATTGTCTGCCCTTGTGTTACTCAATTCTCAGTTAATCTTTTTTCTATCAGGTTTTTTTCCCTCTCCTTTCCCTTGGGAAGATTTAGCCCAATGGGAATCTCTCTTCATGAGGACAACTCCTGCTGCCTCTGCCTGCAAGGCAAGTAATCAGGAAAGGAGATGGCCACAAAACCCACAAAAAAGGAATGTGCAGGATCAGAGGAAAGGCCTCACTAGCTGTTCATACAAAGGCCAAAAGGCCCCCACACTGAGACCATTGGTGGTCAGAGCCTATTTGCCTTTGGTATAGCCAATTAAATGCCAGTCATGGGAGATGGTTCCCCATCGATACCAGTTGTCAGTTATCCAAACTTGGCAGCAAGACCTTAGGACAAAACTGTGAGCCCCCCTCCCTTTCCAGGGAAAGCAATAAAAGGGTCCCTAATGAAACAGACTGGGAGAAATGGGAGAAAATGAAGGGCATTCAATGAAGGGCTTACTTGATTAAGCATGTTGTGCAAGCAAGAAACATATGTGGTACAACATGCTTACCTGATTTAAGGATAAAGGGTTACCCAGCCATACAATGAGCTGTACTGGCTATATTGAACCATGCACAAAGCAAGGGGGCTCAGTTCATCCAACACCGCTAAGCATGACTCAGGCGAGAATAGCAACTCAGTCTTTGACTGGACTGACTAAGCATTTTGTGTGACTGTGGACCATATCCCTGAAAATAGGCCTTTCAAAGTTCGTGAATACCCAGACTCTAAATCGGTCTAATGGGCTAAGCTACATCACTCCTTCTCTCCATGCCTTGTTCCCCATCTCTCACCCCCACCACCAAGAACACATTGGGAACGCAAAATATCTCTTTCTTGTTTCCCTCTTTGCTTCTCTTTTCCCTTCCCTGCCCCCACACCTATGAAAAATCAAAGTAAAACGAATAGAATGGCAAGAGCAGAAGGAAGACCTTTCAAGAAATACCGTCTGTTTTTAAAGGGAATTATGGGATCCCTTTGTCTGGATTATTCTGTAAATCTTGCCCGAGAATGGGGAACAAAAGCACTCAACTCTGGTTTTTCCCTATTTAAAGCAAGATAGACTTCTCCCTTAATGCTATTATTCACATTGAACTGAATGCACATATTTCGCTGTATTGAATAATTATGACTCGGGTTTTGCTAACACACAACAATTTTCTTCTGGGGCGTCTGGTATATTCAGCCTCCCTGGCAGGGCCGTTGTGAACATCAGGGTAAGACGGAAGGCGCCTCGGTAATTGCGATTCCGCATGCTTTCAGAGCTCCACTTCCACGTTGGACGTGTTGGGTGCGAGCGGCTCCCCGCGGAAGAACTTCCGCGGGAGAGAGCAGAGGGCTGTCTGACTCCAAGGAGCCGACTGGGAAGGGACCATTAGTACGGCTTGCCCGCAGGTAAAGCGCCTTTGGGGTCGCGTCTTGTTGGTTTCTAGCCCCCCTGCGGCTCCAAAAGTTTCCCGCCTCAGGTGCTGAGTTTCCAACCTGCCTTTGTTGGTAGCTAAAGGCAACTCTCCATTGGTCACCTTGCCTCTTTTCTCTAAACCCTTTCTTCCTCTCATCTCATCTCCTCTCCCCATCCCATATCTCTTTTTCTCCCCTTGGGAAGAAGGAGGAGGAGAAGAACGAAGGAAAGGAGCCGCCTCTGAAGAAAAGCGGCCCAAATAGCCCTTGGGTGGGGGTTGGGTGTGCGTGAAGGCAAGAAACAGAAGAGGGTTGTTTGAAAGGGAGGCCAAAGACGGGGATTCCGACGAGAAGGCCTTCTCTTCCCCTTCGGTGGGGTGCAAAGAGGCAAAAGGCAGGTGGAAGCAAAAAGGACGAGTCTCTTACAGCAGGAAACCCGGCTTCCCTGGCCTCCATACATACCTGGGGCCGATGGTTGCAATTGGTCTCAGATGGGGAGGGATCGAGACTTTGGGGGGGGGATAGCGTTAGGAAGTCCGGGTCAAGGGTTCTACAAAGAGGCTACATTAAAATGGCGAAAGTGAGCAGAGAGTGACTTTTAAACGTCCCAGTGGGGCAGTTACAGCACAGCAGGCCTCTCAGCTGGTTAGGTAGCACCCAGCTGCCCCTGTTGGGCTTCCGAAGTTAGCAAGACTGGTCAGTTTTGGGGATCAGAGACCACTCGGAAATCTCAGCGTCGTAGGAGGAACCGGCGAGCTGGAGAAGAGCTTGAAAGAATCGCCTTGCCCAAGAACACGGCGCGGAGGAGGTCTCTGCGAAGCCGCTGGCGTTGAGCTCGGCAGAAAAGAGGCTTTCCATAAAGGCGGGGGGTGGGGAGAAGAGAAATTGTCTTTCCAGGCGGGGCGAGGAAGTCGCAACAGCTTGCCAAGGGGCAAATCCCTGGACGGATGACAGCTCGGGGGGCCCTGGACGGTGAGCCTCACAGCGAGCGTCGGAACAAAACACTTGGCAGCAAGCCGGGAAAGAAGCCGCGCTTTTGGCAGAAGCAAGAAACTTGCTCCGAGTGGACAGGCAGGCAGGCAGACGTATCGGGAAGATTACCGGGAAGACAAAGGGGGCTGATCGAGCAGCTCGATTTTGCTGTAGGAAATAAATATTCGCGAGCGGATTAAGAGCCGCCAAAAAAAAAAAAAGAGAGATAAGAAGTAGAGGAAAGGCGAGAATATTTTACCTCACACGATTTACGGTTCCTCTCTTACTCATGCTCTTTACACGCGGGGCAGGAATCCGGCCCAAGTCTTTCTTTAGCCCCTCGCACCGGAGGCGATGGGAAAGCGAACGCCTCGGCCTCGGCCCTTCTCTCTTTATTGAAAGGGGCCCCAAGTGGGGACAATGAGAAAATCGGGCGGGCGAACCCCAGCCGGGCAGGCAACGGTGCGCAGCGATCTCAGCTGTACCGGAGCGGTTCTTTCCTAGTTGTTCTCGCAGGGGTCAAATTCAAGCTTTCTTTCTCCCCTGCTCTATAGCCTTCACAACTTACAGGCTTTCTCCACCTTTCCATTCACTCGAGGGAGCCCGCTTTAAGGCCTCCAGAGACGGCCCTGAGAAGTCCCCGCTTCTCCCTTGGCCACTGGCACTCGCCTAACTGAGCTCCCAATTGGCCCACCGGGCAACCCACCCCAGCTGTCGTCGGTAGGAAAGAGAGATTCCGAGCGATTCCGAATTTTCCCTCCCCGGAATGGGACGGCTTTCCTCCCAACGGGCCTAGTTTGGCTGACCAAGAACCTATTTTAAGAGCCCCGTCTTATTTTAAACCCTTCTTGCTGCAGAAGTCCTGAAGGAGAGAGCTGGTTTGAGAACGTTTTACCTCACACCGGAGGAAAGCCGGGAATATTTTACCTCACACGGTTCCTTTCACACATGCACTTTACATGCGGAGCAGGAGGCGGCTCAAGTGTCCCTTTCACCACCCGCCTCCGAGGAAATCTTGAGAAAGGGACCCTGAGGGATTCAGCCCGCCATCTCCCACCCGCCCCACCCTTTCGCTTACTTTGCCCTCAGCAGCTAACCACAAGCTGCCGAAAGGGAACCGTCCGCGGTTGCCAACTTCAGAAGCGCGGAAAGAGAAAGGAAGGTGGTCTCCGTCCAAGTCTGGGTCCGTGTCTCCCTGACCCCCCACCCCACCCAGCGCTTTCCCCCTCGCTCCCGGCCGCTTGGCAGCGGGGATGCGCCTGAGCTGAGGAAAGCCTGTTGCCAGCCGGAGGCGAAAGCCCGCAGCGTCCAGAGCGCCTCTCGAGCGCACCGCCCGCCAAGAGAAAAAGGCCTGAGGAGAAAGGTGGGGAAGGAAAGAAGAGGACGGGGCTTGAGGAGAAAGGCGAGGAAGGAAAGAGCGGGAAACCGTGAGCAGCGCTCTCAAGGGAGTCTTCAAGAGGAACAAAAATGGATCAGCCGGGCTAACAAGCCAAGAGAATCTGTTCCTCTCTTGACTACTGCCGGATCTCAAGTCCGACGAGGCGCCCTGTCTGGGGAACTGAAGAGGGAGAACAAAATCCTCAAACCCCCGCAGGAAAAAAAAATGGTGTTTCAAACCCTAAGGGGGGGGGAAACAACAACAACAACAACCTTTTCCTTGGCAGACGGTGCCTAATTGTAACCTTGTTGAAGTTCCGTAGTCGGGGTCCGATAAAGGAGACTTCAGACGAACCCAGCTTCGTGATCTACTCTACACGTTAAACCCCCTCGGACAGATACCTGCCTGGGTTATTGTATTGTGTGGTGCCCGTTTGGGTTTCCCCCTAGGTTTAAAGAACGGCAGCAAAGAATTAAACTTGAAGCGATTCTAGAGAGGTGTTGGTTTTGCCAACTCTCCCGCGTCCCCCCCCCCGCAAGCCGCTTCTTTCTTAGCGAGGAATAAAGGGGACGGGTTTGGGGTGGCGTGGCGGGGAAAGGGAGGGCAGGAAGCAGTGATGTAACCGGGAGATGGAGGTTGGTCCTTGTTTCTAGCAAAGGATTCCTGTGCTAATTAAAATAAACAAGCGGAGAGCTGTACAAAATAGGGGGCAGGAGCAAGTGGGAGAGAGAGCCTTCCTCTCCTCTTTTCCCTCCCTCCCTCCCCCCCCCACCGTTACTACACCTCCACATTAAGTTGATGCCAATTTTTAATCCCTTTCCAGCTTCTTTCTTTCTTGTTTACAGTTTTATCGTTATCGTATCATATTCCGAGCCGTCAAAAAAGAAATAAAACACAAGAGTAGAAAGGCGGCGTCCTACCTGGAAGTATCAGTCCGCAGTCAGCTATCGGGTATTAAGATTGCCCTGTCGGCAAAAGGAGACGGCAGAGCCACGACCATGATTGGAAACTAAATGATAAATGAAAATGACAAATCTCTGTCTCTCGCTCTCTTTCTTTCTCTCGCTCGCTCGCTCTCCCTCACCGCACTTTCCCCTCCAATAGAGGGACCGAAGGGAGGGATCGAGGGATGCCTTGGGGGGGGGGTGTCTATCCTTCAGTTTGCCAGGGCTGAGGTGCGAGTGAGCTTCTTGACGGAAGTATCTCAGCTTCGATTTCTGGCTGTTGTCTTTTTGGACGGAAAGTGTGCATGCGTTATAAGAAAACTAGGGGAAAGCGTTGCGGGGTGTCAATAGCGAGCCACACCTCTCCCTCGCTGCCGTCAGTCTAATGCGAGCTGGTCTATTGATGAGCGGAGGAGACCTCGCCGGCCAACTAAAGCGCAACTTATTTGTGGGATCGTTCGCCTACACACGCACACACCCAGCAGACCTACAACGTTTCCCATTTACAGCCGAGGCCCTCCCGAGATGCGTGGAGTGAGTGGTGGCTTTTTCTTTAGGGCTGCAGACACGACTGGTTGCGGCAAAAGAATAGGGATGAAATGCCGGCGAAGAGCTTTTCCTCTTGATAGAGACCCGTAAAACGCGATGGACTTATCCAGCATTAAACCACACAGATGGAAATCCAAGGTTTTCTGCCGGGCATTGGAGAAGATGGACTGCGCAAAACCCGGTGAATGGATTGGTTAGTTTGTGACAGCCCCAGTCCGTTCTTCTTTACCAACCTCGCAACGACTGTATCCTTATTTCAAGGCAACAATCCTAGACACCTGCCTAGGAGTCAGTCCAACTGACTTCCTTCTGCGTAGGCCGTGTAAAAGGTCGCGCTGCATGGGCGCTAATTTGAAACTTCGATTCTACACAGATGCACAGGACTAACCCTGAAATAAGTACAAATTTCAAAACAACATGCTCCCCGTTTGGTATTGGTTTGAAAAATACAGGCTCTCTGCCCGAACATGATTGGAGGGGGCGGGGGTGGTGGTGGATAAATGATTTAATACTGAGGGGAGATAACTCCCAAGTGAACATGAGAGAGATTTCATTCAAAAGAGTTCTATGCTTGCAGCTTCGTTTTTTTTTTAAAAAAAAAATCCATTTATATTTCGGTTTTCCTCAAGCAGCTTGTTCAGATTTGCCGGGGGGGGGGGAATTAAAAAGTAGACAATGTATTCATGGGGGTTGGAGAGAAGGCTCCCTTCTGGTTTTGTTGGAGAAGAAAAGATGAAGTGCATTTCTTAAGTGACCTGTTTATCTTCAACCTTCCTAAACCTATATTTTAGATATTCTTGTTGCTTGCAGCCACCTTACTTTATCAATGTCCAAAACAAAAGGCAAGGTGTAGTCTTGACCTAGCACTGTGGTGTCTCATTAAATCTTAAAAGGGCAGGATTGGGGGTCTTAACTTTGTGTGCGGCATTTATAGATCTGATGGCACGAAAAACCTCCAAGGGAAGGGTAAGAAATGGAACGGTAGAGTCATTCTGAACAGCTCGCTCCTTCAACCCAAATAAACGCTAAATGCCATCTATCTGATTATATAGAGAGAGCAACGATTCGATTATGCCAAATAAAACAAAAAAGACCTTAGTCCCCGCCTCCCGCTATTCCTCCAAAATCTCATTTTATCTTCTCCCCACCAGCCCCCAATTTATTTGTACCCTTGGTCACTGAGAGCAAATCCATACAGACCGAGAAGATGGGGCAAACGCTAGTACCATTTGCAAGCACCCAGCATTTGTGTCCCACAGAAAAATGTATGCACGCACCATGAGAGACCACCTTAACTAAACTAAGGCCACCTTAAGCATTTTGAGATTGTTGTTCTTCTCCTTAGCCAGGATACCTAAAGAATAAGATCAGATTCTTCCTCCCCCCCCCTCCTCTCAGCGCACCCATCACCTGGCGCCTGATGAATTCGACCCACTAGCCAGAATAAGGCTGTCGACTGGCGGGTTGTACTACTCCACTCCGCTCCCAGGTGGGGGAAGGGAATACCATCTCTTAAATAAGTTCCCACAATTTAAAAACCAGAAAATAAAATAAACAGCCCCACCCAACATCGTCCCCTTTCCGGGGTGCATTACGTTACGTTTCACAAATCTCTGCTTTAGATAACAGAGGGGGCCAATAGAAAAGAGGGGTGTCGAGGAGAAGGGGACATTCTCAAACACAACCCCTCACCTGCAGTCTGAAGTGGTACGGTCCCAGAGTGTACCACCTTAACCCTAGCGTTTCCCCCCGCCCCCCGCTACTGCTCTCCTTCGGCTCCTTCGTCACGTGGTGTCCTCAAACCCCCGTTGGAGTCCTGAGCAGTCCCCTGGGAGGTGACGCCTCGATTGTGCTCTCTTTTCCCTGTTCTCGCTTCTTTGTGGGAACCAGCTCCCCACCCCCCTCTGGTGTTCCTTGACTCTTTTAAAAATAAAAGGAAGAAGATTATAAAGATGTTGCTCCCCACCCCCCTATGCTGTTCCTTAACTCTTTTAAAAATAAAAGGAAGAATATTATAATGATGTTATACCCCATATTTACAACACTTTATTATTGGCTTTTTAAATAGATTAAAAACCTTTTGGGGAGGAAGTGTTATTTTACATACACACACACACACGCACGCACTCATATGGAAATAATAAACCACCCTCCTGTTACTAAATGTCTATCCCAGTTTACATTTAACCAGCTAAATAGCTTGAGATCAATGCCTAAGATAAAGTTGGCATTAGAGGGGAAGCAGTAATCTATTTCTTCTTGTTTCTTCTCTGATTGGGTTGTAGCCTGGGACAGTGAAGGAGTGAGGTTACAGATTTCATGCTGCAAGATTTTATGTTTTCTCAGCCTGAATAGATAGATGGAGCTTAGAGAAAAGGCGATAGGGAAAAAGCATTGAAAAGGGAACAATGGAAGTAGATGTTTTCTATCAGATAAAAGTGGAGCAGTTGCGGAAAGCCATACAAGGTTATGTGATATGTGCCTCTTGGGACTTTCAAATAAAAAAAAATCACAAGGGCATTTGGGCTTTTTACAGTTCCAAGAAGAACCTTAAACTTTCTTCCAGAAAGAACCTCTTCTTGGAGCTCTCCAGACAGCGAAATCTTTGTGCATGTCTCTCCCTTTTCAAGGTCTCATTCGTTGCAATGGTTAGCCCAGGCCAAAGCAAGCAGAAAACCCATCAGTGCTGGTAACGCTTTAAGAGTAATCAACCTTTCTGCTTTCTCCATGGCAGCTTTGGGTGGAAGGCAGTGGATTGTCACAATAGTATTTCCACACGTGGAGACTTTATAGGGTTGTTGCTACGAAGCATCAGATTAGCAAGACAGGCTTTGTCTCATTCTTGAATTAAATTGAAGAGTAAGACAATGAATAGAATAGAATAACAGAGTTGGAAGGGACCTTGGAGGTCTTCTAGTCCAACCCCCTGCTTAGGCAGGAAACCCTATACCATTTCAGACAAATGGTTGTCAAATCTCTTCTTAAAAACTTCCAGTGTTGGAGCATTTACAGCTTCTGGAGGCAAGTTGTTCCACTGACTAATTGTTCTAACTGTCAGGAAATTTCTTCTTAGTTCTAGGTTGCTTCTCTCCTTGATTAGTTTCCATCCATTGCTTCTTGCCTTGCCTTTAGGTGCTTTGGAGAATAGCTCCAATGAATATCTTCATTAAACCATTCCTTTTATGTTTTAGCCTCCAGTCCCCTAATCATCTTTGTTGCTCTTCTCTTTACTCTTTCTAGAGTCTCAACATCTTTTTTACATCATGGTGACCAAAACTAGTATTCCAAATTTGGCCTTACTAAGTCATTATAAAGTGGCATTAACACTTCACATGATCTTGATTTGTTGTTATGGTTTGTTGTTATGCCACCACATTATGTCTGACGCTTTGAGACTCCATGGACCACAGCATGCCAAGTCCCCATGTCCTCGACTGTATCCTGGAACTTGGCCAAACTCATGTTCATTGCACCAATGACACTATCTAATCATCTTATCCTCTGCCATCTCCTTCTCATTTTGCCTTCAATCTTTCCTAACACCAGGGTCTCTTCCAATGAGAAACAACTGTGGTAGATGCAGCTGATCATGTCTGGAGTCAAGTGCCACTGGTAGCACAAACTGCAATACTGACTAGCTTGTGTCACAATCCAAGTGTTCGATCTCAATCTGCCATATATTCATTTGTTCCAACAGATCTATGATATTGCTTCTTTGATAAATGCATACAGCATTTCTGGATCTCCTGGGTTTCATTCACAAGTATGCTTAGGACTGGGTTCATAGGCTGAACATTTGCATGCTTAATTGGGAGGAAGTAAGTATTCTCTAATGTGTTGCATTTGTCAATAGGAATACATGTTACATACAGTTCTGTCATCTCCAATAGGATGAGGTTGTGCAGAAGAGACACAATAAACCTCCAAATGATGGAAAGTGAAGCACTTTTTAACATCACAAAGATACCCTCAAGAAAATATCACTTTAAAAAGTGATAAGGATGCAGTCCAATGGGAAGGTTAAACCATTGTCTGTGCTTTTATGGCATGCTTACTCATCTTGGTTTACTGAATACTGTTTTGGGCTTGCTGCTGAACCATAAATAAAGGGCTTGGCTTGACCAAAATGGACAAGCCTTAAATCTGGTTGAGTAGTTACTCTGTTTGCTGACATGTGCATTGAGATTAAAGCCTGGACAATGTTCTCTATGAAGAATTTTGGTAATCTTTTTCCAAAGGATGACAGGCATTATAAATATATTGGTCCATTCCCCATAAAAACACTGTGCTTTGTAACTTAACTCTTATACTTCAGAATCTAGTTATGATTCTGGCCAGGTCTTTGCTGCCTTCAATAATATCTATACCAGCCAAAACTCCTTCTCAGAGAGTTTCCCCTTTATTTCAACTCATAAAACATGGTCTTTTCCTGTAGAGATCAGTCACATGTTTGATGAACTGACAGTCATGAAGGTATAAGATCTGCACATCTCAGCCTACTCTACTGAGAAACATATGATCTTAGGAGTGACCATTGGTTCCAGCTCCATTTGTTGTTGTTTTTTTAGAAATAATGGGACCACAAACCTTTATAAAAATAATAAACGCAGGAGAAAAATAAATACATACCTTTTCAATTTAACTTTTTAACTTTTTGTATTTTGTATTTCTTTGAGGAGAGTTTAATCTTTCTCTGCTGTTCAGTTGTTGCCATTTTGGATTTAATGTGGCAGTTTTCAGAATGTCATTACAGGAATGTGTGGAATTTATTTAAATTCTAAATTCTATCTATTTCCTGCTAAGGAAAAAATATACTTTTCATCAAAGGAGTCAGTGGTGACACATTCTACCGTATGCTACTACTTGTTGAAATCACAGTATTTCAGTGGACATTTTCTTTTTTTCTAAATATGTTTATGAGAAGCTAAACCACTTTAAAATTTGGGAATTGCTTTAATCCAATCCTGTTCTTAATCAGGTAGAAAGTGGTGCTAGATTCCCAACTCTGCATCATTCCTTTCTTTTGTCAAAGCTTTCTGAATGACCCTGGACAATCAGTTGGTTCTCAGCTACACTTATCAGATGATAAAATTAACACAGAGCCTTGCAGATGTGGAGAGGAGGAGCAAAACAGACCTTCAGTTATGAATGGAAAATGATGCGATAGACTCTTACCTAGACAAAGTTGATTGCTCAATGCCCATAGGTTTCAACATATGTTGGAACATGATTAACGATCCATATTGAAAGAATAATAACAGGCATGCACAAAGGTTTTGGTAACTCTGTAAAGCCCAACTCATTTATGGCGCAACTTAGTGGATCCTTAAAAGTACCTAAGACCCTTTATTGATTTAGCTGTAAAGGACTGAATGCAGAACCACAAAGGAAAGGAGATGGAGGGCTGTGATCCTTTATACATAGAAAACCCATTGGCAGTAAGTCAATGGGATGCAGTTGTAGAGATAAGGACTTGTTTTTGTCACAGTAGGACTTGAACTAATAGTGGGGACAATCTCCAGCATCCTGTCCCCCATTCAGCTCTGTCTGCAGGTCTCCAAAAGAACTGAGGTAAGAACCAAAGTGATTTGAAGGGAAGGTGTGCTGGTGGAGAGGAAGGAAAAGGAATCGATTCCTGTTTGCTGTCTCAAAAGCTTAACTGCAGGTTCAATGTCCTTGCAGCAAAATCTGCAGAACACCTAGGGGACAGTAACACCTATAGGACTTGCTGGGTGAGCCTCCCCTACTACCTTAATAACAAAGCTGGATATCTTTTGGGATACAAATTGATTGTTCCAGGGCATAGGTAAGCGTTTAGAAGAGAAACTGATTTGGCAGATGTTTGCAGATTGATTTCAAGATGTTTTCACTGGACTTAACTTACTTATTGAAAACACAACTCCTTTTGTAAAAAGCAGCATACCAAGATAATAAAGTTAGTTGGCATGGTAGGCAGATTCTCCTGACCCAATAAATACTTAACCATGCTTTAAAGAGCAAATCCCAACTGGAACTATTCCCACAACCCATAAAATTGTTAGTTTATGTGGTATAGATCCACATACAACATACCATACTTTGACTTCATATGCTGTATGAATTCAACTACATCACAATTTTCTACCACTTGCCTGAAATGTCTTATTAACATGAGATGACCTATGTAGGACTGTGCTGTAAATAGTAATTGTCTATTAATTTAAAGTTTGGGCTAGCCAAATGAGGCTGACCAGAATTCCTTCATTTTCAGTCAGAATGATCAGGCTGATAACGATGACAGGAGCCGGGGAACATTTTGGGAGAAAGCAATGCATCCACAGCTACCTCCGTGTCTTTTCAGAGGCATGGCTAGGTTCACTTCTTGTACTAAAAGATAACACAGTTTGCGTGTGGCTTAATGCAAAGCCCGAATCCAGCCATTGTGGGTTGTAAGGAAGGGTTTGTGGCTTGGCCTTCTGCGTGAGCCTATTCAGGATGGTTTGACATGAGCAGAAGGCTAAATGCAATGTGTGAAACCGGGGTGTTACTTAAGACTAAACTAGAGACGATATCTCACCTCGAAGTACTCCGGAAAACTTAGTAGCAGTTCCTTCCAATCCGTTTCAGCCTCTGTGGCAAATACTTAACTCCCCGGAAGCTTTTTGCTGCTGCACACGCGGTCGTGGCTGGAGCCGTGGAAGCCGCCATCTTGCTTCCAGACTTTGGTTCAGCTTATTTTCCATGTCTAAGTGACCGGAGGACCAGTTAGACCAGGGGTAGGCCACCTTGGCTCTTTTATGACTCGTGGATTTCAACTCCCAGAATTCCTGAGCCAGCTTGGCTGGCTCAGGAATTCTGGGAGTTGAAGTCCACTAGTCATAAAAGAGCCAAGGTTGCCTACCCCTGAGTTAGACCGAACTATTTGCTCCCCAGGAGGCCAGCTAAGTTTGGTTTAATTTCCGGGATTCCCCCTTTGCAGTACGATCTTCATTTCTGCGCTCTCTCGCTTTGCATTAGACGCCGCACAAATCAAACGAATCGCAGTTTAGCCCGGCGGACTGCCGGTACTCAATCTTTTTGGTTGGTTTATTCGGGAGAAATTGGATTAGTTCAATAAACCACGGTTTAGGGTCGATCGTGGCTTTAAGGCTGGGGATGGAAACATGCGCACTTCTCTTAACTATGGGGCCGTGGTTGCTGCGCCCCTTCCCTCCTGCCCGGGAACCAGAACAAGGCTAGGAAGAACCCAAAGGCGCTCCGCTCTGAAGGAGCCGGTCCAAGGCAGCGGGCGGAGGAGGCCGCGTTGATACTCCCCGGCGCTTTTCCCCACTCCCCGTTCTTCCCGCGCGAACCGGGCCCGAGGAGCAAAGTTGCTCCGGTCAGGCATCGGCTCCAGAAACGTTTCTTTCTAAAATAATAAACCCCAGCAAACTTAAACGTGCCCAGGATCGGGCCCCGAAAGCGACCCACTCGCTCTCCGCCACCTGCCCTTCCAACAATTCCGCTGCCTTCGAGGAAGCGAGGAGGTCCCGGGGCAAAGCGTTGCGGAGAAAGGCATTTCGACTGAGGGCTGCAAATTGCTGCCAAGGATCTCCCCAGTAGCCCAATTTATGTATACTGGCAGGGAAAGGAATCTCCCATTGTGGGTCTCGGGTCCCGTTGTAGAGCGGCAACGCAGTATCAGACAAGCTGAATTAGGATCGCATGGCGGGAGTGTGTGTGTGTATGTGTGTGTGTTGGGGGGAGGGGATAGGATTGCGAGTTCTTGACCACAGTGAAGAACATAGCGGTAGGCGGAAGAAAGCAAGCATTGCCCGGCAGCCCTTGCTGTGAGATGTAACAATAGCAAAAGGAGTTAGGTATTATCTCACTAAAGTCTTGTTAAAATAGATGGCGGGCTCATTCTGCATCCTGTTAACTATGTACAAAGATATGCCATTGAAAAATTCTAATGTTTTTGATCACGCTCAGTCCGTGGCAGGAACAGCTTAGATTCCTTCCTTCCTTCCTTCCTTTCTTCCTCCTTCCTTCCTTCCATATTTTTTGTTTTTAGGGAACAAGTCTCTTCTGTTCAATCCTTGGACAACATTTTCCAGGGTGATTTTGGTTTGTGCAATGAGAGAATCCAGTCTTTCCAACTGGGCTGGTTTTGCTGCATTTACCAGTCTCCGAACAGTTCCTCCAACTGTTCAAAGCTACATCAAAGCTTTGAACAAAGCTGATCAAAGCTACATCATCCACTTTTCACTTTGTCCTTTTTCTAGCCACATACAGTAGTACTGCCAACATTTTTGAGACAAGGTGTGTGTGTGTGTGTGTGTGTGTGTGTGTGCACAGAAGGTAGCAATAGAGTCGAGTTGTTGGGGCAGCACACTTCATGTCAGCATCCTTTCCTACCAACCCAAAGATTGGAAGAATGCAAATTTATGCAGCCAAAGGAATAGCCTTAGACAAGCCATTCCCCACTTACTCCTAATTATGGCCTGGGCATGCACTGGAAACCCTTTTAGTTTATGTCATGTTCTCCTGATATTGCCTTCATCTCATCTTCCTCGGTCCAAACAACAGCTGTTGTGGCTTTAAGTCAACCTTAGCTGCTCTAATAAGAAGGCATGGTTTTCCACTTTAAGCAGGCAGCAAGCACTTATCCTTTACTATTTGGTCAGGGTCTGAAGACAATTCTGTCCTGTAGTCTAAACTGGCTGGCTGTCATGTCATGTCCAATTGTTCCTAAAGAAACTTCAGAAATTCCAATCTGGACTTAAGTGGGTTGGCAAAGGAGCTGTACTCTAAGTACTGCAAGACTGAGAGATTTGTCCTTCTGCTTCTTGCCCTTCCCATCCATGCAAGGAAGGCATCACTAGCTAGGTCCTCTAGCAGTCTTTTCTCTTTAGGGACTGTTCCCTTTTCCTTGATCCCTGTGCCTTTCTTTTGCTTTCATAAATGTTTGAACACATGGATGTCTTTATCAACATGTATTTTTTTATTTTTCCTTAATGGCACCATTGTAGCTCCAAGGCTACACTAATCAAAGATATAGAGAACAGGTTGTTCTCTTTCCTAGGTCAATGGAAATTATTCTTCACTGAAACACAACAGCAATATTTCTACCTGTAATGTAAAGATATAGAAAAAGGAGAAGGGAAAAGAAGCTTTGCAATACTGTGGGCAAGGGAAAGGGACTATGTTTTGCCCATCCTGGGTAGAAATTGAAAAATACCCACTAGAAAGTTAATAAATTGAATTGAGCATCAGCTTTTAAGCTCAGGATGGTTCTTTCTTTTTAATAGGCAGGCACTGTAGCCTATTGGAAATGGAGCTGCTGTTAAAACAGACCAAAGCACTGTAGACCAATCCAGATCAGGAAACAACCATTTTGAAATGGAGCTGAAAAACATGGGCACAACTGCATTTACAAGGAAGTGGGTGTGGAGAATGGATGTCATCCATTCCTACACTCAGAAATGGTGGTGAGTGTACTGGTGAAGAACCAAACAGAAAGTGTAGTTCTGCCCACATCAGATGACCCCTGAGATAGGATGGGCCAAACTACTATTGGCTATGAAGCTGATGAAGGTACACACCCTTCCCTCCAGTTCCTGAACATATCATCCAGGACCATTCTGTTTTGGGCAGTGAGAATATCCAGTTCTTTCTTCACCTTCACCTTCACAGGTCTCAGAATGAATTTCCTGCTGGGAACTCTGGGCTTCTGCTATCTAGCTAGAATGGCAGTGGCTGAAGCTACACAACACAACAGTGTATAGACATTAGCTACTCTCCTACTCTTCCTTTCAACCACAGATGTCACTGCTCTTCTGGAATAGCGCTAAACCCATTTCCAAAAAAATCCTAATGATCAGCTGTGATATGGTGAAAGTGTTTTCCAAGGGTGCTGAAGGCTAGCGTTTTTCTGAACATGGGTTTAGAATTACTCCAGAATACTGCTATTCTGAAATAGCATTAAACCCATATCTAAAAGGAGCCCCTACACAAGCTGATATCCCTTTGAATGTACCTGTGCAAAACACTTAGCTATGCCAAATTAGGACAAGTTTTAATAAATGTCTGGTTACTGATCTAGTCATCTGTTAAAACTTGCTTTCTTCTCCAGCTCCATTTTTTTCCTGATGTACAGAAGATGATTGGTAGATGTTTCTCCACCAGCTCATGGAATTTATTTATTTATTTTTTGGGGAATGCCCCAATTCCTGTCCTTAATGTGCACTGAACTGTGTAAATAAGGACAGAAGCATTTGCTGGAACAGTAGCTGTGTCAGGAGAGGGATTGCAAATTCAATGTTGGTTTGGTTTCTATGGGCTCAAAAGAGAGGGTGAACAGCATGTTAACTCCCTATAAAAAATCCGCATATAAGTAGCATGATGCCAAATGAAGGACCTTCAGTCAGTGTCTAGCAAGTGGGCTAAGGACTGTCACCTAAAATTGTATTTTTAATGTACAGAGAGAAAACGGAATGGTTCATAATGAGATTGAATATGGCCAAACTCTGGTGACAATGTAGTTGTTTTCATGGCAATAATGTAGACATGGTTAGCCACTGACTTCTTTCAAGATTTTCCTCTCCATTTTAACATGTTGTTCTGGAATCTCCTATCAAGTCTCCCAATGGAGATAAATCTCTATTGGATAAATTCACTGTGATATCAGGATATTTGCCATTAAAACATAAAGTTAGAAGACAACAAGGCTGATATTATAAAGCCTTTAACCTTTCAGACACTGGCTTCAAAATATGGGTATGCTGTTAATTTGTTAATAAGGAGCTTTCTAGGTGATGGGGAGGGGGAAAAAGAAAAGTCTACACTTGTTGGCCTGGAAAAACAAAGAGGTCCTCTTTCTGAAATGTTCCTTTTACTAGAACCAACCAACCAAGGGTGATTAGTGTTATCATCATATATTCTCAAAAGTTCTTCCTCAAATATTCTTCCCGCAGTATCCCTTATAGGGGATTTTGATAGAGATCTGGTAGCATCTGCCTCAGTTTCTTCACCCCTACAGATATGACCAGGCCAGGGTGATTGGGTTCTTCTTCAGCAGTCTCTCTATCTTTTCTCACAAGCTTTCATTTTATCAAACTAATTTTTTGAAAGAAGGGGAAATGATAACTCACCCAAATTTTTAAAGACTCATACGAGCCCCTCCAAGTAACTCCAGCACATCCTTATTTTAAAGGAACTAGCACCTCAGTCATAAAATAGGAAACAAATTCCGTGCCCATGGAATTCAAACTGCTCACTCCTGCCTTTGAGTCAAGCAGAGACCAAAATGGCTTTAAAATAAAGATGTTCTATCCTTTATCTGGCTTGAGGAAGGAGATGTTTATTATTTAAACTAAGGACAGCCTTCTGATGTTGCTGAACTCCTAACACCTAGGACTGTCCATTAATATGATCACTGGGAAGGATGCCTGGAGTCACAGTTCACCAAGATTCTCCTCATCTGGGATTTAAATTGTCCTTTTTGTCTCCCTGTGGCACATTAGGATTGATGAGACAGAACAATTGCAAAGGATGGTCATGTTTAATTAAAATCCTGAAAGATACTTCCTGTCCTGATGTGATCAAGACAAAATGTAGCAGACGAAATGCTGGATTTGTTTGTTTGTTAATAAGAGGAACGACAGATGCAACAATAGGTCTTTCGATTACCTGCCTGACCAGTATACAATCTCTTGGGGTCTTTAGACATATATGAATGCTGTGATTCTCTCCTCATCACTTCTCTCTCTCTCTCCTCCCTCCCCATCAACATGTATATATTTACAAACTTCAGACATTTAAAGCAGATGAAGTCTAGAAACAGATGCATGAGAATAACACATACAAACGGAATGGGAAAGGATTGAAGTAGCAGAAGAGATGACGATGTGTCAGACAGGGTAAATCTCATTTCTGAATGTCAAATACTTTTGGGGCATAAGGAGCATGGTGGCCTATCAAGAAACAAAATGAGATGGAAAATATTTTCCTTGCAACTTAGGTTTTGTCTGAATTATTTAGCGATCTGAAATTGGCAGATATATCAGTTGTTCACAACAGAGGTATATGCCTAAATTACATGTCTGCCCACCCAGAATTAGGATTCCATCTACTTCTGCTCCACTGGCAAGACTTCAGTCAAATTACAGTGTCAAGAGTGATACAGTGACCTGCTTTCTGGAGTTAAAGAAACAGGTCATGTAATCCAGTACTTCTTTGTTTTTCAAACAGCCCCGACTATACTTAACAGGGCTTGATCTCAGGTAAGTAGTTCCTGATTGCAAATTGTAGCCTGGCAAGGAAAAACATATACACATATTCTCAGAAGAGAGGCCCATGGAGTTCCGTAGATTTTACTCCTATATTAGTGTGCATAGGAAATGAGTGGGTATCCTGCAAGTGGATTAGAACATAACCACCCATATGCACTAGCTAACGTGTTTTCCTGAAAATAAGACCCAGCCTTATATCTTTTTTGCCTCCAAAAGAAGCATTAGGTCTTATTTTGGGGGGATGTCTAATTTTTTCCACTGTCTCACCTCGTGGTGGCGGGACCAACAGCCCTGTCCAGCAGGAGCCTGCATGGCCATTGCCAGCCCACTTCTTCTGTGGCCACTCGCTGTCGCTTGCGCATGTTGCCCCTGGCCTCCGTTTCACTGGCAGAGGCCTTCAGGAAAGGCCTCTGCAGCTGAGAACAGAGCTCTGGGTTGAAACACGGTAATATAGCCATTATTTAAGAGTATAGGAGCGGTTATCCAGGGAAGCTAGAGGGAACAAGTTTGTCACATAGAATTACAGCTCTTTTTTTTTTAAAATGACTCCCTTAAAATGATGTTAGAGACATCACAGCTTTTAAGTGCATTCATTGTATTGTATAATTAAAGATTGAAATTATGGATCTTTTATTGACCACACTTTCTTTTAATTTTCCTTTTTAAATACTGGCTTTTGGTTTGCTATTAATCCATGAACTATCACAAAGCCTATAAAGACAATGTCAGTTAAATTTATAATCTGCTGGCAATGCTGTAGTACAGGATTATTGCTTTGAGTGAGGACTAGATATTTCTAAGGTCCCTTCCAACTCTTACAATCAGTAATAGTGTGAAATTAATCTTGATTCCATGAAGTGTTTCCTTAATTTATCAAAACACAATCCAGTCTCTCAAGCTCTTCCAGTGTTTCTAAAATAATACAAAATTGATTTTCTTTGTATTGGTTGACTTTGAAAAGTAATAATCCATTTCTTGTCAAGGAAAAACCTTGTTAATAGCTCAGAATCTCTGACACACATATGAATTTTTAACATTGCAATTAGGAAATATTCAGGATAAACAAGAGTAGAAGTAGAGATGCAAAACAGGATAAGTATAGGAAGCAGGAAATAAAAAGAAAGACATAGGAATGATGGCTCCCCGCCCCACCCCCTACTGCCTTCCACAGCCTCTTTACATAGCATGACACAAAATACTTCAATCATCAAGAACAGAAAAATGAACTGAACTATTCATTTTTGGACAGATCTTTGATATTCCGTCAACCATATGGACACTGGAGAACAAGAAAGATGAAATGCATTGTTGATGAAGCTTCAACATGGCCAGGAGTTAAGGAAAGAATGGTTAATGATGTTTTCCAAATTATTTCTGTCTTTGGGATTAAAAAACAACAACAGCGGAATTAAGCCACATATGATACCCTGCCCATTTCCCAAACATATTGTTTCTAATTATTATTCGGGACCTAGGTTTGGTCCTATTTGCTAGTAAATGAAGCCCTTTCTCTATATTCTCTATGCAGTTCAAAGTATATTTCCTTGGAAGCACATTGATTATAGAAAATAGATCTTATTTTGCTGTAAATCTACAGAACAAGGGGTATACAGTAGATTTCTTTGGTCATAACATACAAGTTAAACAAGGATGAAACCAGCTAAGTGACAAATAAAACAGACATAGAGGCTATATATGGCAACATATACTTATTCTTGTCTCAAAAGTGAATAATGGGCATACACAACCATGTGTTACTTTGGATAAGAAAATGTGAAATTATTCACATTTAAATGTTATTGGGATGTTATACAAAACCTTCAATAGATTGCAATTAGAGGATGATCAGAAAGTTACACTTCTGCATTTTTAACATTGTGTGGGAGAGAGCGAGCTATACATTTCTGATTTTTTCCTCTAATGGAAAGGACAATAGTTAGTGAGGTAATTCATTTATTATAAACCTTTCCATTGGTTTAACATGATGTCTCTGATAAAATCAGCCAACGTGTTTTTGCTTCAATTGAGTCCCCTAAATAGGAATACATGAGTTTCACTGCCTTGAGATAGGTCAAGGTTTTTGAGGGGAGGGACTAGGAGGGATTTAAGAGATGAAATAGGTGTAACCACTCTCTATGAAGCGTAAAGTGCCAATTTTGCTCCCTAGTACCCAAATAAACAGGAAAAAAGTCCTTCCGGTCCCCAAGTTATATAGCTCACAACACAAATACACATTTTGCACCCTTACTTTAGAATCTAGATGCTGCCAGAGAGAATACTGTACTCTGAACTCGGTTCAAAGTGAAAAAATTGTATCATTGTATTTGCTTCCACAAACTATGGTGCACTGAAGACTAGAGATTTATGTATGTATTTACTACATTATAGCTTAAGTCCAAGGCCTGTAGCCAGGACACTTCCCCATCAACTATACATGGAATTACAGGTAGTGACAGCGGTATCAAACATCTAGGCTGAGGTGGGTAGAGTGAAGATTTCTCAGACTATCACTGTTTGCTACGGGTGAAACAGAATTCTATGACCCCGGGAATGTAAATGGATAATTGCAAACATTGCAGAACAAGAACAGATGGATATTTTGTTGATAGTTAAAAAAAAAAGTGATTAGCGTCTTCCTCTGTAAGCCAAGACTCTGTTAGAAAGAAGATCAAAGGGAACAAAAAGGCCCTATCTTAAATACTCATTATTATGTTTATTTTCTTTGTTTTAATAGCAGTTTTTATTGTAGACCAAGGTATTTGTATAGACAATAATATTCAGAGTGGTCACTGAATATATTAAAAATATAATGAAGTTAGAAAAGTCAAGCTTTTACTTGTGATGGGTTAGAGATCTCTTCATTTTCATGAAAATCACATCCAAGGTATGTATTCAAAGCTACAGAATGGGTAGATCAAAACAAATTTATTATCTATTTCTGACAAAAGAACCTATGGAAGTTTTTTTAAATTATTAGTATAATAAGGAATGGAATCATTGATGTTATGACTGCAAAAAAAAAATCCGATTGGCAGTTATAATGCTTGAAGTGATGACATTTTAGTTCATTTAATCTAAATGGCCCCCCCCCAAATAATCTAGTACTATAAGCACTCATTGAAAATAAAGTCCAGTGAATTCTTTTGATGCTGAGTTCTGAATAAACATATGTAGGATCAAACTTGAAGGCTTTTATTTTCTTTGAGATTAAAAAAATTAGCTACACCTATACACAACAATAATTCTTTGGGGATAGTGAGTGGTAAGGAAGGGTAATACATGAGGGAAATTCTTACCCAAATAGGTAGAATTTTATATAAGAAAATTAACATTTTATGTGGTAATCTCAGAAGATTTTGGCCATAAAACTATTTAGATTTGTCTTGGGGGTCCCATAGACACTTAACAAGAGTTGTAAACCACTGTCTAGACAAAAACAGTTTATTGTATTTGTATACATTTCTTTTAAATAAGTAATCTAATCTGTAATCAGGCTAGATAATATGCTTATACAAAAGATCCTGGATATTTTCCTCCCAATTTTCACTTTTTTTTATACCAATTCAACAGCACATGAAATAAAATTTGGTACATTATACCAAGATGCTGTTCATTTCCAAGCTTATTGAAGATAGATTGATCAGAAAAAATTTAGGATATAAATAACATCATGTCCGGCCTTCATATACCACTTAAATATTTCAAAACATATCATATATATATATATAATACATGAACAAGTGCATTTTATTAAAGTATCCAAGCAAGAATGGATTTCAAGATTAATTTTATTTTCTAGCAATTATGTACATGATTAGAACATCTCAAAGATTCAACTTTGATTGTCATTGGTCCTTACAATTAAAAAGAGAACCGCTATAAGGCCTATTTAGAATTAAAGAAGATGTAATCTTACTTGAGAGTAAGCCCCAATAAACTTACTTCAAATAAGTACAGACTCACTGTTTTTTCTTTTGTGTATTTGTATTTATTTAAAAAATGGCTTATAATAGATCACACAACTTTTTTCGTCAGTCAAGGACTATACATTATTATAGATGCAGAGGTAACAAGATCCACTTCTGTATGTCATGACAAGGATTTCCAGAGATTTTGAGGAGTGCGATCACTGGGTGTTTTACTGTGCTAGGCCTAAATGAAGGTTTGTGATTCTGCAGAAACTACTGCTGGAAAAAAGTGAGAAATCATGCCTGTTTTTCGTGGTTAAATTGCCCATCCTTCCCTTACAGCAGGGGTGTCAAACTTGCAACGTCACGTGACGTGTCGCGATGTATCGCGACTTTTTCCCCATTGCTGGCAATGGGGGTGGGCGCGGTTTCGGCGTGACACATCCGGCCTGCGGGCCGGCAGTTTGACATCCCTGCCTTACAGCTTCTTAGGATCTACTTTGAAATAAATGGATGGGCTGAGCTAACAGCTTTGTACCAGTATTCTAGCTTAAAGTAACCTGTGGGGTAGATGGTAGCAGATTAGACTTCAAGCATGCTGGTTTCTCCAGGCTGTGTGTATAGTATCTGTCTGATATCTACAAATCAAATCATGCATCATTTGCTTAACATCTCCCAGCTGATGTAAAAAGAATTCAGTGGGACTTATTACCTGTGTACAGTTTGTGCACTTCAATGGGCTCAGAGCTTAAGGTCCAACCCCAATCAAAGTGATATGTTGTTTGGGATGCTTACTCACAGGAGAGCTTCATATTCACAGGTCTGCAGGAACAAGTTTAGTAAGCACTATGTATTCAGTGATTAGATGCTTATAGTCATGTTGCCCAGCTTTTGAAACACATAGAGAGAAATCCCTTCAGGCTCAATTTGCTGCATCCATAAATTGTATTATCTATTTTCTATCCACTTAGCTGAATCTCTTGGTAAACAAATGATTACTTACAGAGGTGGACCAGTGTGGGAGGATAGGGTCAAAAAAGGGGGGAAAATGGGATTTTGTCTTTGATGCAAATAGATACTAAAATTCTTCTCCCAACTGTACATGTCAGCTTTTAATCCTTTATTTTTCTGATGGATTCACAGGGTCAACCCAACATTCCAAGAGACAATAACAAGCACAGCGAGCAGTATCAATAGAAACTCCTAGGAAACTCACAATAGCAGAGCACTACAGATGACAGTGGAATGGAAGAAATGCTGCAGAATATGTACAAATGAGGGTACATTCAGGATGCTTTCAGTCTGTCTTGGAGGAAAAGCTGTATTTATTTGCACTCCATGATTTAATTATGATTTATAGTAGGTTGGACAACTCAGCCCAAGCTCAAGACTCAATTCTTGTGGTCCTTATAGCATACAGCTAAGGTTCAGCAGTCCAATTTTCATCAGCATGATGCTTTTTGCCCTTTTTGTCTGCTTAGAATTTAAAAATAGATGACTGACCTTAACACACTTATTTTCAAGCTTTAAATCCCCCCAAACAGGCAAGGGAGGACAGGAGTTAAATCTTTGGTCTTGTTCTCCCCGAAGGCACTAGCAGACACAACCTGTGTGCCCTCAGAGGCCCAAATAATAATAATAACAAAAATAAAGTATATCCTCCCTAGTCCAAAAAAGATTATCTATTGCTTCAGGTTTGTCCCTAACATTTTATCAAAGAGGAAGAGATAAAATTCTCACATGGAATAATAACATCTGTCAAAATCAGGCTTATATTAACTTGTTAGCTACTCCAAGAATTTGGGGTTAATGAAAGAAAAATATAGTGCAGTTTTGTCCAGAGATTTGCAAATTCCACTGGTTAAATAATAAAAGTTTTTTTTTCAACAAGAAGACACTGCTGCCAGAAAACAATACATACATTCTGTCCAGTTCTTTTTCAAATGGTAGCAGGGAAACCAGATGAGCTTTGAAAATGTATTTGTCTGTCTCAAAATCAGCAGCAATTTTCTGAAGAAACCCCAGCCAGTTTAGTGATTAAAGCACCAGGCTAGAAAGCGAGAGACTGCGAGTTCAAGTCCTACCTTAGCTAGGAAGAAAGCCAGATGAGTTGTTTTGGGCCAGTCATTCTGTCTTAGCCAAACCCACTTCAGAGGGTTGTTGTTATGGGAAAAATAAAAGGAGGAAGATATACTGGATATGTTCACCACTTTTAATTATTTATAAAAATAATAAAGGTGAGATACAAATAAATAAAAAGATGCCAGCTTCTAATAATTCCACCCAGAGGTTTCCCTCTCCACATGAACTTTTTAAGAAGCTGGTCTATAAAGGTCCTGCATAAACAATTGTTGTGAACAGAAACTGCCCCTCTTCAATTAACCATTCATTGTTACACCATGTCTTTCCCCTTGTTGCTACTGGAGAGGAGGCCACTCCTGAATATAATCTTTTTATGATATTATTTTATTGCATTTTATTATAATTGAGAGTTTTAACCTTCAAAATGGTAAACAAAATATGCAATAATACTTTCTGTCGAACAATCTATGGAATTAGTAATGTGTGGATTATTGTGCTGGAATTATTTAGCCAACAATCGAGTCCCAAGGGTGAGGAACCAGATGCTTCTGAAAAGTTGCAATATGGGATGAAAACAACGGTCCTCAGTTTTTTGGTTTTTTGCTCACATAATAAGATACCATTGATTATTCCAATATTATTATGATCTCATTAAATGGAAATATAAGTAATCCTCAATTTAACAACCACACATTTAGCAACGGTTGCAATGGCACTGAAAAAAGAGACTTACAAGTTCTTGCACTTATGATCATTGTAGCATTTTGAGTTGTGTGATCAAAATTTAGGTGCTTGGCAAACAGCATGTATTTATGATACTTGCAGTGTCCCAGGTTCACAGGATCATTACTTGCAATCATCCCAGCTGGCTTCTGATGAGCAAAATCAATGGGGAAATCTGGATTCACTCAACCGTCTCATGACTCATTTAACAAGGGCAGTGATTCTCATAATAACCATGACAAAAAAGGTCATAACATTGGGTGCAACTCACTTAACAACTGCCTTGCTTAGCAACAGAAATTATGGTCCCAGTTGTGGCAGTAAGTCAAGGACTTCCTGTAATGAAAATTAACTAATTTTAATTAATAATCGTTGCATTGGTGATTAAGGCCAGCGTTTTCAACCTGATATAGTTTAAATGCATTGACTTTAAAAGTTTCATCATGCCTAGCAAGTGAGATGGATCAAATTCAAAGATTTTTGAAGATCAGATTAAAGGATGTGGTTAGGGCAAGGGTAGGCAACCTTGGCTCTTTTATGACTCGTGGACTTCAACTCCCAGAATTTCTGAGCCAGCATAGGAATTCTGGCTCAGGAATTCTGGAAGTTGAAGTCCACGAGTCACAAAAGAACCAAGGTTGCCTATCCCTGGGTTAGGGCACCTATATTGAGTATTTACCCCAGAAATTTTCTAATTCTACTCGTTTAAAATAGGTTTTAGAATAAATATTTCAGATTAGAGAGGGAGCTGGCTTAAAACAGCCTTACCCCAGTCAAATACGAATCCCAACTAGAAGGGCAATGTTTACACCGACAAATAAGTAGTAAAAAGTCTGGCTGCGTTTCACTACAAGAGGGCACTTCGCTTTCACAGAGTGTTTGCTGCTCAGCACCTGCTGTTGGAAGAGACCGCTTTACTTAACTCTTTCAAGTGGAGTTTTGAATTGACTTTCTGCAAGGCAACTGCCCGGAGCTGAAAAAGCGGCTACATCATCTGCAACAGTGTTTCTCAACCTTGACCATTTTAAGGCATGTGGACTTCAACTCCCAGAATTCCACAGCCAGCAATGCTGGCTGTGGAATTCTGGGAGTTGAAGTCCACATGCCTTAAAATGGTCAAGGTTGAGAAACACTGATCTGCAACATCCCGCCCAGGCTGGGGCAAATATAAACGCCATCACTGCGCAATCGCGCACCTCGCGTGGGCTTTCAAGAGCCTCTCCTTTGTTAATCCGTGGATACGCGTCGCCGTCTGACTTGGTGCTGGGTGCTCTGCCTTGTCGCCTTCGAGATAGCGCCGGCGACTGCTGCCCGCCTTTTCTCGCTTGAGGCTAAAACTGCTGGGTCGCGCAGTCGCAAAGCGCTTCGGGCCGGCGCTCTCTGAATCCGCGCGCGAAGGACGTAATTGGCGCAAGCGCCTGATCTCTGCAGAGCTGCGCGCTCCCCTTTCGAGCCAAGCCTGGGCTCGCTGCCTGTCCCTTTGAGTCTGGGCCGGTTGGAAACGCTGCCGGATCACGCAGGGTAGTTCGGGACCTTTGCTGATCGTCTGTTAATAAACCTAGCGCAGGGGTAGGCAACCTTGGCTCTTTTATGACTCATGGACTTCAACTCCCAGAATTCCTGAGTCAGCATAGCTGACTCAGGAATTCTGGGAGTTGAAGTCCATGAGTCATAAAAGAGCCAAGGTTGCCTGCCCCTGACCTAGCGTTTAATTATTACATCACCCTTCCATGGTTTTTGGGGAGGGGAGGGTTGGTTTTGTTTTGTTTTCAGAGGCGAGTTCTGCTCTGGAATTTCTAAATACAAGATAGTCCTCGACTTACAACAGTTTGTGTAGTGACCGTTCAAAGTTACAGTGGCACTGAAAAAGTGACTTAGCAATAGCAACAGCACTTAGATTTATATACCGCTTCATAGTGCTTTACAGCGTTTTACAGAGTCAACCTATTGACCCCAACAATCTGGGTCCTCATTTTACCGACCTCGGAGGGATGGAAGGCTGAGTCAATCTTGAGATGGTCAGGATCGAACCCCTGGGAGTCAGCAGAATTAGCTTGCAATACTGCATTCTAACCACCAGGCCACCATGGCGCTTATGACCATTTTTCACAGTTAACGACCATTGTAGCATCCCCCTGGTCACATGATACAGATACTTCACAAGGGGTTCATATTTATGACTGGTTGCAGTGTCCCAGGGTTGTGTGATCCCCTTTATGACTTATCAAACAAAGTCAATAGGGAAGCCAGATTCAACAACTGTGTACTAATTTAACAACTGAAGTGGTTCACTTAACAAATATGGCAAGAAAGGTCGTAAAATGGGGCAAAACTCACTTAACAAATTTCTCACTTAGCAACATTAATTTTGGGTTCAATTGTGGTCGTAAGTCAAGGATTAAGTGTAGTTGAAATTTCAAAGAGTCTCGAAATAGACAGGTGCAGAATTCTTTCCCTCTTGTGTAGTGGAAAATTCCAAGGTAAGGGAGAAAGTTTTTTCATTCAGATTTGAGGAAAGGGGTTTGTTTTTTTTAATTTTCAGAAAAATGTTGTGCCCTGGCACATACCCATTCCTTCATACGCTGTTCCTATGATGAGAAGCAGGTTGCACTTTCCCCCGGAAATAGTATGAAATAGTTTTCTGGTTATTTCTGAAAATGTCTGCAGGCTTGTGAGTTGTATGAATTTTACTGACATAATTATAAGCCACTGGAAAATAGATTTTAAAAACTCTCTATAAATTAGCTTTATTATACTGGTTTATAATATTATTTTTGTATATCCAGTGGCCATGAGTGACATGTGGGAGTTTAGGCATTTCTGGAGAAGATTGCATGCCCTATTCACTTTTTTATTTTTAAATTATGCTTACGTATGATGAATATAAGGACTGATTGATTGATTGATTAATTATAGGCCTGGTTCACACATAAAATCATGGTTTATTGATGAAGATAAATAAGGATTTATTGAACAGGTTTATTGGCCTGTTTTATACCTACAATAGATTGGTTTATGCATCCCACTAAACCCAAAATAAACACATCAAATTAAGATTTAATGTTATGAGGATGTGAACATGGATTGATATAACTTAAACTTTTTGATAGTTGATAGCTAATTAGTACTAGAAAATTGCACCTTATCGGTCCCAATTCTTATATCTTATCATTGAAAATAAACTGGGTTTTATAGGAGTGAGTATATCTTTAATGAAAGAGACATTGCAAGAATAAAGCTTAAATATGACCTGTTGAGTGACTTATATATTCATATAGTATGTTTAGGATGCCACACTGAAAAATAGGAAATTCAATTGTAGAAAGAGAAATATTAGTTTAGGTAGCAAAAAAATCAGGCCAAGTCTGGTAGCATCTTTTCCAACCAACAACTGTTATTATAAGGTATAGGGTTTTATTCATTGCAGCTCACTTCAGCAGGCTAAGGCAAAATCAAGAAATCACATTAGGGCTCAAGTGCAACAGATGAACTCAGAATGGTTTAGGATTGTGAGACAAAAAGTAGCCTTTCATGATGACAGTTATAATTCAGAGGTAAGTATCACTATTGCAATGCAGAAATCCTGGGTTTAGTACATTGTGTGTACAAACAGCTCTGGAAATACAAACGTGTAATTCTAATTGGTTTCTGCTATCTGGGTTTATGATCACACCAAATACATTTAGTGTTTTGGGGTAGAAATTATAGTTTGTTATTGGCTTACTGATTATAACTGGCTTAGGGTAATGTGTGAGCAATTTGTGTTTCCTGTTGTTTTTGGATTATTTAATCCTGCTGTTATTGTTTTATAAGTAACTCCAGAAGGCAAACATACACAATATTCCTTCTGCTGCCTATTTTCCCCACAACTACCTTGTGAGGTAGGTTGGGCTGAAAGAGAGTGACTGTAGAAAATGGAAAGGAAAACAAGCCAGGACTTAGCCAAACAAACTATTGTTGCTTTCTTTGCAAAACCTTCCATTTGGCTTGTTGAGCTTGTTGTTATTTTAACCCATGGTTAAAATAAACTATGGCTTAACTTTCTATTTTTGTACAATAACTCTTTAGCAGTAAAAAGTATAGAGTTCAAACGTCTCTTTCATGTTCCAGAAACAGATGGGAACATACTGCATCTCCCATCATAAACACAGAAAAGCTGGAAATATTGGCAGCTATTTAAATTCCCTTCCCCTCGCTATACATACTCAGAAAAGAGATTTAAAAATAGGAGCAGTCTGAAAATCTAATCAGATAGTCCTCAGGGAGATCCTATGTATTTGTTGTTGTGGTGTAAGAACCTCATTAAAAAGCATCTCTATTGTGCTAATCATGGAGGGGAGTTATAAGAAAAGGATGCTGTCTGCTGTCAGATACATGTTGTTAATAATGACAGTGTATAAATGTGTGTACATATATACATGTTTCCATTTAAAAAAGGATTTTCATTGTGGTTGAGGGTTTCATAAGTCTATTTTTTCCTTCTGTTCTGTTGTAATTTCTTATGATGTTTATCTGACTAATACAAAGATTTGTGATAGGGTTCTTTTCTTCCTATTATTCCTATTACAAAAATTGATAGTATTTTAAAGGCATATTCATAGAGCAGTATGGATTTACGTTAGAAAGATATCAAGATGGGGAGAGAAATATAGGCATACTTTAAAAAATGCTGCAATAATATTGTATCTTTTTTGACAGTAAATATAAATGACTGCAGATATGAAATGTTCTAAGGCTGTGCAAGTTTCAAACATGATTGGGAAGAAATGCTTCAGACCTTCAGCCAGCATACCACCTCTTTGCTGTTCATTAAAGTGGCATGACTTTATATTGTTAAATCTCCTCCCTTACCGTTGAAGACTGGATGTCAAATTTGCTAAAATGAGGGCTGTTGTATGTGGGGCAGAGAAAGTAGTCTGAAGTTATTTAGGCATGATATAGGGAGTGCTGGTGAGGATACTACAGCACTGATAGAATATTTGCCCTATCATCAAATACACTCTTTTTCTAAAGCCAGCATGAAGAGAGCGTGGGTTGAGAGTCCACTGTGAATCAATCTGCAGTTCACTCTGTGTTTTCCAGGAGGAAGTGTATTTGTTGGCTAGAATAAGCTGTGTTAAGAAAAAGCCCTCAAATACTTTCAATTGGCAGAGTCTTATTCAGATCCTCTAATGTGGAGCAGCCAAACTAACTGGAGGAACACATGTATCCTCAATGCTCAGACACAAAAGTTGAAACTATGCGTGCTCTGTGTGTGAAGAGATCAACCCCGACTGCTCTTTAGAAGGCCAGATCCTGAAGTTGAAACTCAAATACTTTGGCCACCTAATGAGAAGGAAGGACTCACTGGAGAAGAGCCTAATGCTGGGAAAGATTGAGGGCAATAGAAGAAGGGGACGACAGAGAATGAGGTGGCTNGATGGAGTCACTGAAGCAGTAGGCGTGAACTTAAATGGACTCCAGAAGATGGTAGAGGACAGGAAGACCTGGAGGAACGTTGTCCATGGGGTCACGATGGGTCGGACATGACTTCACAATTAACAACAACAAAGTATAATATACTCTTTGTCTAGAACACCTGAGATTCATCAGGCCCCAATACTGACTGTGTTAAAAGAGTCTTGAAACTTGGGTTTATCCCTGAGGCCGTGGTTTGAATGAGTGATGATGATGATATTAGGATGGCTTTTTTTCAGATGGTCTATATTTTGTATTGATTTTTTATTGTGCTCTCAGAAATTTGTAGAGTTTGATGGCCTTATAGATTTAATTAATTAATTAAATAAATACATACTGTTCCTGGTTCCTGGAATTAATTTTCCCTATTATCAGTAAGTATTTGTGTCGGTCCCATCAGAAATTATATTTTTGTATTATGAGATTAGTGCAGCAAAATTTCCATACATGTTGCAGAATTTTATGCTAGTGTTATTATGATCGATAGATGCTGGATCCATATTGGTTTACAGAGCTTAACAGACTTTTTTTTATCAAGTGTGAGAAATCAGGATATCCAGGCAGTTCAAATGACTATAAAGGTTTATTGCAAACTTAAGCTCTTTATAAGAATCTGAACTACCTAACGGTCAAAGCAAACCGGCAGTAGATAAGAGTCAGTGGAATTCAAGATGGGCTGGACTTAGATCTCTTGTGGGTGCAAAGGGACTTGAGACGTGTTTGACCCCTCCCTCGGACTCAGCCTGGTCATCTCCTATCCTTTTACTTCCTTATCTTTCTTTTTCTTTTATAGAAGATCACTGCTATTTGATGTATACAATTCATCTCAGTTCTTATCATTCTTTTCACCTTTATCCATACATATAAATTAGAGAAGAGCAAATTATTGATTACTTCTGCAGCTTTTTTAATAGCTGAAAGCAATATGAAGCAAGTTCAAATAATATCAGAGTATAATACGATTTGTGTACTGGATAAATGTAGCTATGGTAGAACAGAGGGTACGAAAAAGAGATATATAGCCAGGATTGGTGTTGTTGCCCACAGGGCAGAAGGATCACAGTAGAACAGATGGATTCCTGCTGGCATTGTAACATGATCAACTAGTCAAGAAGAGATTATATAATACAAGAACAAAGCCACTCTAGTGTACCAAAATCTCAATGCAGTCACATCTGCTTAATTGTAAGTGCTTGTGAGAGATGATGCAGAGTGGGAAAGCTGGTAATTTAATGTTTAACTTCCCTCTTCCTTAATATGTGTAAATTAGTATTTTTTTTAAAGGTATCACTGGGATTCAGTTTCTCCTATGGACTGGAGACCTGACCTTGCTCACAAAACTCATTCAGTCTAATGGGTACTTACTCCATAGATGTTTCTCATACCACCCTAACATTTGAGATCCCTTACTCTGTAGCTGGGCTCCTGGGCAAAAAAAGTGTGAGTGACTTGCAACCTCCCCTACTGGGTTCCCCATTTGACCCAGGACTAGGTTTATACATATGTTGTATATAGCATGTTTAAATGGGTGTTATGTATGTGTACACTTTGAGAGCAAGGAACTAAATCTCATTTTTAATGTGTGTCAGTATGCCCACAGCAAAAAATAATAAACATTATCTATCTATCTATCTATCTATCTATCTATCTATCTATCTATCTATCTATCTATCTATCTATCTATCTATCTATCTATCTATCTATCTATCTATCTAATCTATCTATCCTGCCTAGAGGCCTGTTCTTCCTATTCCTATCATTCCCTGGGTGTGTGTGTGTAAAAAATAGTTCATCACTTTCAGAGATATTATTACCTTTGCAATATCAATTGGATCTGTCCTGCTGGTATGGAGACATGAATTGTGGTTCCTAAGCCAAGGAAATCTGTACAGGCATTCCTCTTTTAGTGACTGCCTCATACAGTGACTGTTTGTTGTTACGGTAGTGATGAAAAATTAATTTTGTTATCAATCCACTGACAACCTTCTGAGGTCTGTACAATAAAGTAAAGGAAAACTGAAACAAGATCCCAAGTGTGGTCATAGGTTCACTTAGTTTTGCTTAATGACTAAGTTGCCAGACTCAGTTGGGGTTGCTAAAGGAGGACTGCCTGTACATCCATGGCCTAAACCCCACAACAGGGCCATTTCAAATTCCCAGAAGCCACCCAGACTGTTTTTTCTCCAGGACCACACAAAACAATACCATTTTTTTTTAATTTAGTTTTGGCTTTTTGTGTTTTGTATGAATTGTACCATTGTGGTTTGTGAAACAAAATGTATGGCAAAGGGCAAATTTTCTGTGATGTAGGCTTGCCCTCCACTGTTCTGTTTCTCTTTTTTGTTCACAAAACACGGAGAGAACAGTTAGGTGGGAATTATATTAGGAAATAAGTGTATTGGCCTTCAAAAGAGCTGTGCTCTCACATAAAAGTCAGGGCACTGTATATTGCAGACTAATACAAGTAATAAATAGTGAAAGCTGCCCAAAGTTAAATCTATTAAAGTCAATTTTGTGTATTTATTCTGCAGTTTTTGCCATTTTGTATAATGTATTGTTTTATGTTCTATCTGCTTATCATAGAGACAGGGAGGTGCCACCCTTTGGCAATTGCAAAATGTATTTAATCATTTTTAAGCTTCATCATATTGTGTACACGCTTTACCATACAAGGAATAGTAAAGCAATGTAAAACAAGAGCCAGTTTGATATATTGGTTATAGTGCTGGACTAGGAGTAGGGAAACCTGAGTTCTAGTTGTGCCATAGGTCTAGAAACTAGTGGGGTGATTTAGAGCAGGGGTCCCCAACCCCCGGTCCGTGGACCAGTACCAGGCCATGGCATACCAGCAACCGGTCTGCACAAACAAGCAAAGCCCCATCCGTGGGATGCAGGCAGCACACAAAACCACGCACCGTCCGGTCCGCAGAAAAAAACTCTCTCCGTGGAACCGGTCCCTGGTGCCCAAAATGTTGGGGACCTCTGATTTAGAGCAATTAGCCATAGGAAGAAAGCAATGGCAAACAACTTTATTTTCTCATTCTATAATACTCCACAATCCTGGAATTTCCTAGTCCAAATTCTAACTTACTATCAGTGATGGTTGACTTTCTATTATCATTAAGATCAGCTAAGTGCTGCACAAGGCTATTAAGTTATTTTTTTAAAGGGAATTGAGGATGTTCACTTGGATAATTTTCCTCTAATAAATTAACTGTCTTCTAATTTTATGTCATAAGCAAATCTTATCATCACTGATTTGCTCCTGGCAATCAATGAGCTATTGGATGAAATAAGCTATTTCCTGAGTCCCATGAAATTCAGTAATTACTTTTCTCCAGTTTTAAAGTTTGTCTTTTAATGAAATGTCTGGGTAACACTTCAACCTTCTGAAATATCCCTAAAGTCAATTGAATTTAAATAAATCCTAACTTCATTAGATGACATGGCCTGTCTTCTGCACTCCAGTTCATTTTATCTCTCAATACTGGATGCTGATTCCTCAAACAGATCGGTTTCATGAATAATTATGCATAGGTGTGCAATATATCAGGTGTATTACTGAAGTATAAAAATGGTACATAGTTCCTAGGCTTTTTTAAAATGTAAACTATCAGTTTCTTAAATAAATGTTTTCCATTTGTCCTTTAATAGTGATTTGCAAAAAAAAAAAAAGGTATCAGATGAGATAGGGATAATATACTGAACTTTGCATACATTATTTTGACCTTCAAATGTGATTGCCATTATGCAAGCAGTATTTCTAAATTACCTAAGATTGCATAAGATTAAGTATTACCTAATGATAATTATTTTCTTTCTTCTTTGGCAAACACAAGATTAGTTAAAATCTCTGCTAATGTCTATTTGCTAGTCTGTACACCAAGGCTCTATTAAATACAGAGTATTTGTTCCTTGCTCTGAACATTGGCTCAAAGGTTTCAGATACTGGATAATTCACAAAAAGTGTGAGTGGCTTACACTTCCTGTTCTTCATGGCTCTTGGTGCGTCTTCTCTCAAAATAAGATGTGTGCTCTTTTAAGCTACAGTTTGTGAACCTCACTGCAGAGTGCAGGTGTATATAGTACATGCTGTTTAGATTATAGAAAGAAGCAAAGAATATTTATAATATTATTTCCTACAAGTATAACTGCACTAGAGTTATAGAGTTTGTTTTCCCTTTTCATTTAAAAGAGTGTGGAGTTTTTTTTTCTTACCCCCGATTATGAATTAACTTTCTTTAACGCAAACAATAATAGATGTATAATATATTGCAGCCAACCCTATCAACCAGTGAGACTAGAATGCTTAAATTGCACTGATAGCTTCTCCAAACTAGGGAACTAGTGGTCTTTCTCTTAATAGCTGCTGTGTATTATTCTGGCTTGATTTGCTCTTATAATGGTCTGCAACTTGGATTTAGGTCAGTAGTGGGCAATCTGTGGCTTAATGCATTTCTCACCACCCGTTTCCATCTTGTGGCAGTCTGATGCCCCGACATTTTACTAAAACCAGGGTAACAAAATGACCTTTTGAGGGTGTGAAAATTTCTTTTTTCCGGAAGTAAGAGTAGGAGTGAGATCAGAAGGAATCTGGAGCCAACTCACACACATTTCCACCCTAACCGTAGCTCACTAACCAGCCTGGAATTTCAGAACCAACATTTGGTTATTTTCCTGGTAAATTTCAGACACATGAATTTTGTTTTTTTGGGTGAGGTTAAGATAAATATTAGTATGACAAAAATGGCAACAGTGTGGTTTCCCAAAGGCTTCCTGTTTCCATTCCCACTTTCGAAAAGAAAGCAGAAGATAAAGGACAAATTAATGCGATTATTCATCTCTCATAGACTATTAAATGAGTTTTATATTTACGTTCATTACATATGAATTGTCTAATTAGTCTTCTGGTTGAAACTTCTGGCAATAGAATACACATATTCGTTCATTCATTCATTCAATTTATATAGCTACCGATGGTTGCCTCACAATTAAATTATTGTAATGTGCTCTGTGTGGGGCTACCTTTGAAGACCATCTAGAAGCTACAGCTGGTTCAAGATGCTGTGGCACAAGCAATAACTGGAGTATCTCAGTTGTCCATGTACTCCTATGCAAGCTGCATTGCATAGTGCTCCACCACTCCTATGCAAGCTGCATTGGTTGCCAGTCAGCTTCCAAGTACAATTCAAGGTGCTGATTATTATTTGTAAAGTCCTATAGGGCATAGGGTAAGGGTCCCCAACTCCTGGACTGCAGGCCACTCCTGGGCCATGGACTGTTTGGAATTGGGCTGCACGAGTGGCTGGCTGGAGTGCATGCATGTGGGCACACCTCAACTTGCAGAAGTGGTGGGCTGGAGTGCACATGCATGTACGCATGCCAACCTGCTGTTTGTGTAAGTCAAGCTACCCCACCACTCACGTGGCCCAGTTCCCATCTCCCCCCCCAGATGGGCCACCAAGCCGCAAAGTTTGGGGATCACTGACATAGAGCCTAGATATCTGAGAGACTGCTTAGTAGATTACTTTAGTCTGGATGTTTGTTTGATTTATTGATTTAGTTGTTTTTATGTTTTTTCTAGTACACTGTCCAGAATCCACTGGAATTGGGTGGCCAATGAATTTAAATAAATACCCTTACAGAGTATTCAGAAGCTTCAACTGGTGCAGATTGCAGCTTCCTAAGTAGTAAATGGTATAGGATATTCAACACATGTAACCTCATTACTGCTTTAGCTGCATTGATTGCCAATATGTTTTCAGGTGCAACTCAAGGTGCTAGTTGTCATGTTTAAAGCAATTCATGGCCCAGATTACCAGAAGGGTTATCTTCTCCAGAAGCGGTGAATGCTCCAACACTGGAAGTTTTTAAGAAGAGACTGGATAGCCATTTGTTATTATTATTATAGTTGTTTCTACCCATCCAATTTGGTCTGGCAGGTTGGGCATGCTATGGGCTCCATCAGCCAAGGAATGTTGATTGGCAAGAACTAGGGGGGGGTGCCTTCTCTGCTGCTGCTCTCTGAAGCATTCTCCCTTGAGAGATTAGGATGGTCCCAACCCTTTTTGGCTTTTTGGAAAACCTTGAAGATCTGGTTATGTAACTGGATGTGATTATGTGCCTAAATATGTTAAGGGCTCCATTTCCTAGTGATATTGATATCTATGGTTATAATTTCTCTCTCTCTCTTTCCTCTCTCTCTCTCAGTGATGAATGAATAAGTAAATAAATACCACATATCTAACAAATGTTCGCATATATTCAAATATAAACGTGAGTAAATTCTTCAGACTGCTTTATAATTTACTCTGTATAATTTACAAAGAATAGGTATTCTTCCATCATTTTGGTATCACCCTTTTCATTTTTTCTGATCCAGTGGAATGTTGGAAATTAATTATGTAAAGGGCATCCAGGCTGTTTTTGTTTCTTTGTCAGCTGGATAACTCTCTGAAAATCCGGAACAGAACAGGATTGACTTTGGGGGGGGGAAGAGGGGGGAGTAAGAGTAAGTAAAAGTGAAATTGAGTTTGTAAGTGAGCCAGATCTGTGTTGTCTGAATTAATAAATAATCCATCTCTTGTTCAAATGCCCATTTTACTCATCCTTTTTTCAGTTTACATACCCTTGATATGCAGTTAAAATACAGATGAGTATTTTTTTTTAAAAAAAGAAACTTCCAAGCCTAAATGGATACCTGAGATAACTTCTAAAAGTGTGACATTTTGAATAGCACATGTCAACAATGAGGAATTCCTAAAATTCTTTGTAAAAAGACAGAGTGGGATCCACAGTAACACAAAAGTTCTTGTCAAATAACAGTCACCGTGATGTTAAATATTCAGAAATATAGATGTACAGATACCAAAATGGATTTATCATATATTTCCATTGAATATATTTAAGAATACAGTACATGGAAGCGTGGATTACATAATTGGAGTAACCAATGCATCTGCAACATTAATAATTAAATAATTAATGATATAAATAAAGGGAGCATTCAGGATTTCTAGACCCATCTTTAGCCGGCATTCCTTTGAGAAATAAGCGTAAAGCTTTTCTTTGTTCTTCAGGTGATATCACCTGTCTTTCATTGAGGTTACCTGCAGCTCTTTAGCCAGTGTGGCCTATTTCAGACAGACCAAATAGGAAACACAACCAAATGATCTAATTCCACTTTATTGTAAGGCAATGTTAACAAAAACTTGTAAGTTTGAAAGCACAAATCTCTTGCCATCAGCTAGGGCAGAGGTCCCCAACCTTTTTGGGCACTGGGACCACTTACATGGAGAGAGGTTTTCCCGCGGACTGGAGAGGGTTTGGTTTTGTGTGGTACCTGCATCCCGCAGGTGGGGCTTTGCTTGTTTGTGTGGCCTGGTTGAGGGCATGCCGCAACCTGGTACCGGGCCATGGACCGGGGGTTGGGGACTTAGTTTCTGTTTCTTTTCCTGCCTGTTATACAGCTGTGGGCTTTCCCTCCCTTATCTGATTGTTTTCTTCTGCCCATAACTCCCAAGGTCATTTCCACATACCATTATACCCCTCCCCCCAACCCTTGGGAAGCTGCTCACACCTGATGCAGACATTTTGTGAGGAACATATTTACATGTTTGCTGCAGGCTATAAGTAATAAAACACAGAGATGTAGTATATATACGTGGGCTGTATATTCTTGGAAAATTATTCATAAAAAGTAATTGAGATCTTTGTGCAAGCTGAAACGCAGTACCTGACATTCATTTAAGCTGCCGACTTTTTTCAGGCTTCTGTACATACCTGAAGAAATGATGCTCCTGCTCTAATTGAAAGTTAATACAATTGTAAAACCTGAAAAAAGTTTTGTGAAATAGTTCAAAAATTACTTTTGCCAACGACAGCATATTACAAAGGAACTCACCACATCCTCACAAATTGATTCACAGAAGCTTAGTAGGTAAGGCTTGATTTATCTCACATCTTTTTCCTGTTCTCTTGTTGCTTCCGTTTCAGATCTTAGATTTCCACAGTTCATAATTTTTCTTGATATTCTTGTAGGTATCTAGCAATCTCCAGGGTGAGCTGAAGTTGCAAAAACTATGATTCCCAAAGCTGCAGAGACTAGGCCTTTTCTTTTATTGGCCTGCTGCTAAGCATGATCTTCTGGTTTGTTAGAAATTGATTTTTTATATTATGAATGAGTGTAGACATATATGTATCAGTTAATCCACATAGGTGCATACTACCCTACTACCCTAATTTGGTAACTTCTTCTCCCTAGAAGATGATAGAATTGCCACCCATAATCTTGTGCATAACTTGGTATTTTCTTCTCTAAAAATCTGTATTAAATCTGTTTTAAGACATTGTTTTGGAAGTATTTCCCTAACTTTTCAAGTTACATTATTTTTTCTTCCCATAACAGAAATTGACTTAATGCAGGAAAACTTAAAATTTTTTGAATCTCTTGAAATGAGAGACTGCTTTATTTGTAGTATTAAATTTATTTCACTGCCGTTCATATTAAGGGAAATTATGTTTATTTGACTTGTGAACAAATACCCATATTTTTCTAGGTAAAATGGTATACAAAAATATCTTTCAGTTAAATATTAATATGGGGAAATAATACAGCTTCCCCAGATAAGGGATTATTTGTGTTAGAGAAGATAACATTGAAAATGCATTTTATTGATAGGTGGTATGGAAAGCACCACATTTTTTACAACTAGGTCAGTTGTCCATTAATTTGTGCTCTTTGTTGCTGAGTGATATTAATCTAGATAGGATTACACAGATTTAATCCTTAGTAATGCTTTGTAATTCATCTTAACGGAAATAAGATCTATTGCTTACTGTTTTATCCTGTCATCTCATAAAAGCTGGTAATATTCAATATGATAATTATGCATATTGAATTATTGTGATTTGTACTGCTATTTTGATATAGGCGGAAAATAGTCGAATTTTCCTTTTACAGAAATCCTACGTTCTTGGCAGCATTTTTGGCAACAGATTAACTAAATGTGTGAGATAGTCTGCATATGCAAATTACACTTGCAATTATTTTTCTGTAGCAGTCACAGCAGACGTAGGTGACAATACAACTGCCTTCAAGTTTTTGCCAAAATGTAAATCTATCCCGATTCATTTGGTGAGGGAGGGCATATGTGTTTAGGAATTCTGGCTAGAAGATGCTAATACTGTAAAATTAGAATAGTAAAGGAAGATGGAACACTGTTGGCTGTGTGGAATACAACCCTTCTGATTTTTTTTTTAATGAAGGCAGCAATCATTTATTGTTTACCTATTATTACTTATTTCTTTATTATAACTATTTATGGACTGGAAGTTTGAAAAAAAAGGGATACAATATAATGACTAGCTTCTCTATTGATTTGGTGGTAGCCTATGAAGTTAAAATGGTTATGCTGGGTGGTTACTTTGTATAAAATCCTTTGATTGAACCAGATTGCTGTGTAGAGCAAGGACAGGAAATCTTTTGATGCCAAGGGTCACAGAGATTGTTGAATCAGAGATTGGGACTAGTATAAATTTGTGTGCATCCACTTCCCTATGTGTATATCACACATTCACATGTGCACATTTGTACGCATAGCAGTTTGTCTTTCACACAAATCACTGATGTATACACATACCCTATATCAGAGGTGTTCAAACTTGGCCCTTTTATGACTTGTGGACTTCAACTCCCAGAATTCCTCAGCCAGGCATGCTGGCTGAGGAATTCTGGGAGTTGAAGTCCACAAGTCATAACAGGGCCAAGTTTGAAGACCCCCTGCCCTATATAAAGCATATAATTTGTTTCCCCAAACTTTCTCCCTTTTCTTCTCTGTATTCTTAAATGGGCTTACAAGAGAGAGGGGGCAAACACTGAATACTTCTCCCTCCCAGTAGTTTACTAGCAATTAACCAGTTTTCCATTCCAAATAGATGAGTAGAAGGACAGCTGCCCCTCTCACCCATCCAATCAAGTAAGAGAAAGAAACAGAAAGAATGAAGGTATGCTGTAAAAATCTGTCAGGTTTTGAAGCACGGTTTTGCCTTGACACTATCTTTATGAATATGCAAATGTGCGTGGCAATTTTCAATTGTTCAATAACTGACTAAGCAATAGAAATATTCTGATTTAGTAACTTACTAGTCCAGAGAATCAAATGTTCTTGAAAGCATATCCATCATCCTAAAAATATCATTGACAATTACAAAAGAAGATTGGCTTAAACTGGATTGAGCACCCTTTAAATATCTAAAACTTTATTCTGGGACAGCTTCTGAATAATCCTATTTCTATTAATAATATCTACGTTATTATTTCTTTAAAAAAACTTAAAATTTGAACTAGGATAGTAATCATCAAAATTCATTTGAATGCTATTAAGGAAACATATTTTGTAGAAGTAATGAGTAACTTTTCAGTTTAACTACATTTTTTGCACTCCAGCATTATTGTCATTTGTCAGAACAAAATTTTTAATATTGCATAATGAGGACGGGTGTGATATTTTTTGATATCCATATGCACAGCTCTTTTAGAAGTGTCAGCTTGCTGTCTACTTCTTGGGCATGTACTCTAATTTTCCAGTGCTTTCCAGTTGCATTTGAGTTTGAGTGACATACTGAAGAAAAGTAATACAGGGTGCTTAATGTCAACTGAGGTGGAAGCATTGGCAAGTTTGGTTTTGCTTGCAGTCATAAAATCTTGTTTTTCAAAGCTGATGGAAATTCAAGGAAGAATGTTTGTGAGTCTCTCCAGGCTGTGGTTTATGCCTGCATTATCATTCTTATGCCCCTGGCATGCTTTAAGGGACAGTAGCTTGAATCCCACAGGAGCACAAACATTTTAAATGGCCAAAAGACATGTCAAGAAATATATATTTTCTGTTTCATAATGGAATAATTTGTCCAGGTTCAGAACACAGATAGAGAAGTGAGTAGAGTTTTATGTTACACATATACATTCACAAATACATACAAGATTGGTGGCAATTAAATCATTATATTTGACATTGATACAAATTCCATATTTTAGAAAAATCAACAAAATATATAATTTCAGCTAGGAAATTCATTGATTGTTCATGTATTTCCTACTTTTAAATTGTCTCCTTTGCCCTTTTCTTTTGTGAAACCTCTGGCTAGATTAATTTGTTTTAAAATGGAACATTGCAAAGCCAATTGGGATGGGTAAATCTACCCTGTCCCGATTTGGAACATTCTCCCATGTAGACATGAAGGTTAAAGTTTTGTCTGAACTCAAAGCAGAGTTAGTTAGATCCCATTAATTTGGAATCACTTAACTTTTAGAATCTTTATTACCATTGAAAAGGCATGTCATAGCCAGTTTAGATGCTTTGTAGATTGGACTTCAGGGGAAGAAGTGGCAAAGTGAAAACTGACATGTGACTGAATGAAGAGCCAGCGAGTAGAACAGCTCTTTGTAATTCCTCTCTGGACAAGGAGAGGATTTTAAATCCTCCCCAGATAGTTGATCCTTGTGAAGAGACTACTAGAGAGCAATCTCTGGTAGGTTTAGAACAGGGATTCTCAAACTTGGCCACTTTAAGACTTGTGGACTTCAGCTCCCAGAATTCCCCAGCCAGAATTCTGGGAGTTGAAGTCCATAAGTCTTAAAGTGGCCAAGTTTGAGAACCCCTGGTTTAGAACTTTGGGAAGTGAGAGATGGGATCTTCACTCAAACCACAGAGCTTTTGAGCTTTATGGACAGTGGATTTGCATACTTCCTTTTCTAATCATTTTTGGAAGTTGCTTATTAATTGCTTTTCGGCTATTAGTAACTTTTGGATCAACATGTTTTATAGCACTAGCTGAGTTTCCTTTACTTTCCTTAGTGAAAGAAGTCTTAAGTACAAGTTTAAGGATTAAACAAAAATTATTTTTGAATTAATAATAATAATAA